>NW_024882512.1:0-259434 GCF_019059575.1 Amphibalanus amphitrite | reverse complement strand
AGCGCCGGAGCGACTCGAACCCGGGCTCTCACTACCGGGAGTCCGGTGCTCTACCAGCTGAGCTGTGGGACGGGCAGGACAGGGCATTTATTCGAACACAACTTCCCAACATCAACTCACATGTTGTTGAACGTTCATTGTGACATGTATGACTAGATAAGTGAAACTTTTTAAATATAAAGGTTCTCGGCTTTCTATAATACAGTACCTTTAAATTTAAAAAGTTTCACTTATCTAGTCATCAACTCACACTCTTCCAACATCAACCAGTTTCTCATAATTCCAAGCACTGGTGGTCGGTGTGAAATGTTCACCAGCGCGCGCGTCTGACTCTCTCCGTCTTCTGTCCGCGACCGTCAGGTGATCGCGTCCATGACAGTGGGTAAGGATGTGTCGGCTCTGTTTCCCGACGTGGTCAACTGCATGCAGACAGACAACCTGGAGCTGAAGAAGCTCGTCTATCTCTACCTGATGAACTACGCCAAGAGCCAGCCGGACATGGCCATCATGGCCGTCAACACGTTCGTCAAGGTGGGTGACCCTTTACGTCCAGGCTCATTATGTTTTGGAACTTAACAGTCTGATCAAATTCTGGGATCTTGGGAGCAATGTTCCGTGTCTTTTAGTGCAGAGAAGATATCGAGTGGTTTTATTATCGATGCCTGACAATGACTGGATCAACACTCTATAGTTGTCAGTATAGTTGTCAGTCCATGAAGCTAGTATTTTTTTTTTCATTTGCCTGCTCGCCAATATCTCTTGTCCCCGCCATCGGTGTAAGTTTATTTTGTTGGAATAGTTCAACGAATAAAAAGTGACCGTGATAATGCAGTATTCATGGATTTATCGCATTTCCATGTTTGCTTTATTGATCACTGACAGCACCCACTTTATGATATACCATTGGTTATGTTTGTTCCGTGTTTGTTTATTTGTGGTTGTTCTGTGTTCACCGGCATGTAATCGTAAAGCTAGTCTCTTCCCATTCCCATATTCAGTCCCATCCCCGTAACCCCTTACCCCGTGCTGTCCAGCGCCCTGTAGCCCATCAACTCGTCGATTCGCGGACAACAGTACTTATCGCAAATGTTCGTAAGCAGAAGTACGTAGGCGATTGAGTATGTAAGGACAAAAGTGCGTATCGCTAAAAATAACGTAACCTGACCAGATCCAACTTCTAACCTAACCCAACGTATTCCAATCCATTCCAACTAAACGTGACCCAACCTAACCTAACCAATGCGTTGGTTCATACGTACAGAAACGGACGTTTGTGACGCGTGTATTTGTCTGCAACCCCAACCTCCCTGCGTCCCTCCCTCAGGACTGCGAGGACAGCAACCCGCTGATCCGCGCGCTGGCAGTGCGCACCATGGGCTGCATCCGCGTCGACAAGATCACCGAATACCTGTGCGAGCCTCAGAAAGTGTCTGCTCGACGAGGATCCGTATGTGCGCAAGACGGCCGCCGTGTGTGTGGCAAAGCTGCACGACATCAACGCCTCGCTGGTGGAGGACCAGGGCTTCCTGGACCAGCTGAAGGAGCTGCTGTCCGACTCGAACCCCATGGTCAGTGAGATGAGAGGACAGGGCCGGATCTTGGAGGGTGTTGACTGTGGAGTGTGGATTGTGGATGGAACAGTGCTAACTGGCGATAGACTGGCTCTGTGGTAGTTTTTTTTTATTGTTAGCTGTTAGCTGGACCAGTCATGAATGAAAATGAGTGTTTGATAATTCCAAATTTCGCTAGCTTCCTTGCGTTTTCCTTGTTTCTTAGCGCTATATACCTGCGCTTATATGGTGCATGTTGATGACATCAATATTATCACTGCATAAGTAATATGCAGAGATGCTGGATCATTTGCATAGCTACGCTTTTTCTACGACGGATGTTTTTGCCGCTCTCAATTCAGCCTGAAGATTTTATGGTGTTTCTCTGCCCCGATCTTTTGACGTCACCGAGCCACCTCTATGCTTTACCAGTGAACTGTGCTGACTAACTGCCGTTTCCAGGTGGTGGCTAACGCTGTGGCGGCGCTCACTGAGATCAACGAGACCCGCAGCGGCAACCCGCTGATGGAGATGAACGCGCAGACCATCAACAAGCTGCTGACGGCGCTGAACGAGTGCACCGAGTGGGGCCAGGTGTTCATACTGGACAGCCTGTCCAACTACAACCCAAAGGATGAGCGCGAGGCGCAGAGGTGTGTGTGGAGTATGACTGATGGCGGTTTGGGGCTGGGCTGGACAGTGATGTGACTCAACATGGTATGACAGTGGGGGGCGGTGTGGGGATGGGCTGGGCAGTGGCTCACCATGGTATGGGGACCGACGCGGTCCTGTTATGCCACTGTCCCGTGACTATTGATCGCCATTTAATAAGCTCATTGTTTGCATGCTTACATTGATTTTGCTTACTCATGTAGTTCGACACTTGTATTCCATTTCAAAACATCAGTTTCATCCTCTCTATGCCCAGTTTATTCTGAGCTGGCGTTAGTCCAACCCCCATCGGTTAGTCCCGTGTCACTGTACCAAAGGACGGCCTGACCCCCCGACCTTGATCTATCTGCTCCTACTGTGACCTGGCCACCGGCCCCGAGCGCCGACGTGCCTGACAACCTTCTCGAAACGTAACCACCAGCCCTGTCCATTCCTAACCTTACCACTTTACCCTGGCCTGACCTGACTACATGACCCTAACCTCACTACGCCGATGACCACTGTAGTCCGGGCGCCCCCCCCCCCTAACCTCACTACCTGCCGCTTCCCTAACCTGACCAGTGACCACCTGCCGTATCCTCACTACCCCCCCCCTACCCCAACCTGACCACCTGTTCCCGTCTTAACCTCACCGCCTGCCCGTACCCTAACCTCACTACCGTTCTGCTCCTACCTTGACTTAGTAACCACCAGTCCTGCCTGACCATAACATCACCATCTGCCCCTAACCTGACTTCACTACCTTCATCTACCCATTGTACCCTAACCTGGCTTACCTGACACCAACTACCCCGACCCTGACCTGTCCGTCCCTCCCCCAGCATCTGCGAGCGCATCACCCCGCGTCTGGCGCACGCCAACGCCGCTGTGGTGCTGTCGGCGGTGAAAGTGCTGATGCGCTTCATGGAGCTGATGCCGTCCGACTCAGAGTTCGTGACCAACATCACCAAGAAGCTGTCGCCGCCGCTGGTGACTCTGCTCAGCTCTGAGCCGGAGGTCGGTGTGATCGGAGACAGGGAGGGAGGGAAGGGATGGTTGGTAAATCGTGAACGTCTGAAGGAAAGGGGGGAGGGGGAGGGGAGGGGTTTGTGGAGGGTTGGTGTCAGCAAGGTGATGGTTCATAAAAAAATTTGTCAGCTGGTGGCATGCTTTGCTTTAATATTTTGGACTGAGCTACTAGCCCATCTTATTGCAGGCAGTAGCGCCTTCATGTTGAATGTTAAAATTGAAGATAAAATACTGGCATCTTAAATTACTTACCTCATAGGAGCAAGCTTTTGACGTTTGAATGTGATTCACCCGACACCTATGAGTTGATGTGTCATTCAGGCCTCGTAGATGACACACCATACATCTCATACGTTCCTTAGAATGCACTCGTACGGTATAGCGACTGTCACCCGGCTGACCGTGCTATGCTGTCTGCGTCACAGGTGCAGTACGTGGCCCTGCGCAACATCAACCTGGTGGTGCAGAAGCGGCCCGACATCCTCAAGAACGAGATGAAGGTGTTCTTCGTCAAGTACAACGACCCCATCTACGTCAAGCTGGAGAAGCTGGACATCATGATCCGTCTGGCAAACCAGAGCAACATCGCCCAGGTCCTCTCCGAGCTGAAAGAGTGAGTGAAACAGCGTGTAATGACTTTCGCTTGTCTGGCTATAATATTGCGGTTGATAATGAGTTTTTCAATCTTCGCCTAAAATAATATGAATTGCCAAGCAGGACCTATTAGACCTTAAAACGTCATCTTGTTGTTTACTACAGGTTAGTGTGCTCTCATGCTCAGACAGTAGACATGCCATCGAGGATTACCCATAATCTCTACGAAAAGTGATAATAATGTTGTTATTTGTGTTGTTCCACATCCCGGATACGACACTGCGGCTGGCGGCGACTGTGCAAAATACCGTTTGTGATGTGTTTTGTATGCTTGTGACAACCGACTTGATACATACCTCTTACGTAAGTCTGTGTTTGTGACATGTTTGTGTGTTTGTCCACTGTCAGGTACGCCACGGAGGTGGATGTGGACTTTGTGCGGAAGTGACTATATGTTTGTGACATGTTTGTGTGTTTGTCCACTGTCAGGTACGCCACGGAGGTGGATGTGGACTTTGTGCGGAAGGCGGTGCGCGCGATCGGCCGTTGCGCCATCAAGGTGGAACAGTCCTCGGAGCGCTGCGTCTCCACACTGCTCGACCTGATTCAGACCAAGGTGAGTTCGGCCGACGCGGTCCCAGCCGTTATCGCAAGGAAGGAAAGTGCGGCGTAAATGCGTAGCTGTTTTTTTAACTTAAATTCGAAAGGCGCGATGTTTAATGTTTAATGAAGTGGCCCGGGGCTATCCAAGTCCAGACGTGGGTTGTACTCCTTGCAGTTAAGTTGCCACACAAATTTCCTTTTAGCATGGTCGACCATGGTCCTGCTTAGTCATCTACGCTCAATCTCTTCATGATTGTACTTGGGAGTGTTTCGTTGATTCCTTCGTGCTGGAGACATCTCAAACGTGTAGTCTTTTGCAGTGATACTTTCAGCTGTTTGGTCGATCTATTCGCACGACTGTCAATGCTCACTTCAATCCTTTTCGCCCCAGGTGAACTACGTCGTCCCAAGAAGCCATTGTGGTGATCAAGGACATTTTCCGCAAGTACCCCAACAAGTACGAGAGCATCATCTCCACCCTGTGCGAGAACCTGGACACGCTGGACGAGCCTGAAGCGCGGTACGTAGCCTGGGTGTCGGTGTGGGGAGGCTGTTGTTCGCTGGTCTCCCACTCCCGCGAGTCCCGCTCGTGCTTCGGAACGTCTGGGATGTGGCCAAACTTTTGTTCACAACTATTTGTTTGCCACAATGTTTTGTCTAGATTGCTCCCGGCCCATGAATGTCTGGCAACTTTTCGTAAATGTATTTTCTTGATTGCTGTTAGGGGCCAAAAACTCTTTTTCAATCATCGCGGATATGAAATTTTCGAACATTGTTCACTGGTCCTTGTTTTTATTTTTCCGTCACAGATAACAGTAGTACTACTACTGTTAGTAGTAGTTAGTTAGTTAGTTAGTAGTACTACTGTTATCTGTGTTTCCGTCTATCCTCTGCAAAAAGGAAAGCAAAGCAAAAACGTGCATCACGGCTTCCTTTTCCTTGCTGTGTCGGCCACTGTATCTGGGTACTCTGCGCATCTTTTCCCCGAGTCCATTTATTCCATCTCCACGCTACCAATGGAATTGCCCGCGATGCCGACTGACTATCCCTCTCTGGTGTCGCTGACAGAGCCTCTATGATCTGGATTATCGGCGAGTACGCAGAGCGAATTGACAACGCTGACGAGCTGCTGGAGAGTTTCCTGGAGGGTTTCCACGACGAGAACAGCCAGGTGCAGCTTCAGCTGCTCACAGCCATTGTCAAGCTCTTCCTCAAACGGCCGTCCGATACACAGGAGCTCGTGCAGCAGGTGGGTGTATGTGGGCCGACAGTTGGTGTCTCGCTCGCTCACTCAGTCACTCAGTCACTCACTCAGTCCTCACTCTTTCACTCGCTCACTCACTCACTCACTCACTCACTCACTCACATCGCTTTCACTGGCCCATTCGCCCACTCACTCATTTGCTCGCTCACATCGTCACTCAGTTACTCACTCACTCACTCACTCACTCACTCACTCACTCACTCACTCACTCACTCACTCACTCGCTCGCTCGCTCGCTCGCTCGCTTCTCTCCCATCCCCGCTCTCTTGCTTCGGACTGTTCCCCTACCCCTCCCAAGCCCCCAGGCCAAAACTCTAGCATATCGAACTTCTTTCCTTATTCCCTGGTCTCCTTATCCGCTCAGGCATAGACCTCTGTATACAGAGGTCTATGGCTCAGGTCAATCTTAAGTCTCGCCTCCCACTCATCATCGCCTTCTCATCATTCACCCTGGTCCGAACCAACGCCTGTCGGCGCATCCTATCTTACTTCTTCTTACCAGATTCATTACCAGATTCTTAGCACCAGATTCAGTGCACTCTTTCATCTCGACATCACCCTCCCCCCCCCTCCCCAAACACACACCGCCATCCGGGTCAGGAGGCGTTTGCTGTATATATTTTGGTGACATAGCATTTCAAGACTAATTTAACCCTCGCCCTGGCAGGGGGGGGGGGTCGATGCGACCCCCCCCCCCCTAAGGTTTTTCAAAGATAGCGTAAAAAAACGGCGGCGCTGCATTTGGCACAGCCTATGGGGCAACCTTTTTACATATGACCTGAAAATTTTAGGTCCGGGTGACCTTGGGTCAGGTCACCAGGTCAGAAAAACCGGTACAAGGTCATGGTCAAATTTCAATTTTCTTTTTGCACCTGTCCAACTCACAGCTTTGCACTGATTTCCTTCAAACTTTCAGGATGTGCTAAGTTCACCGAGTTGTATAACATATAGTTCGGGTTTTTTGAGGTCACTGACCTGAGGTCAGTTAGAGGTCATTACGTCGTAATGTTAAGCCTATGGGAAAATACTAAATTCGGAAAATACTGGAGATATCCGCTTCGTTCTATCACTTTTGTGCTTTAAAACCACAGAACTTAACAGCAGGTCACTTGGTGCTTCTTTGTTTGGTGTACTTATCCATGGGTCAGGTCAAATGAGGTCAACTGAGGTCAAATGACGTTTTTGCCAATAACTTGGCACATAATGACGCTAGAGCTTAAAAAATGGTATCATTGTGTTCCTGGTGATCAGCCGAATCGAATGATATGCGATATGATGCAATTTGGTTAACTTGAACTTAACTTATTAATTTAAGTTTACTTAAAATTTAAGAAAAACTTTAAGTACACCTAATCAAGCTAAAAAGTATATCATTCGACGCGCCTTGACGTGCTGAGTTCACTGGTGCTTTTCTTTTTGCTCTATCTTAATTAGATCAAAAGTTATAAGCGAAAAACTTTTGACCTGTTTTTAGCGAAATTTTTACATTTATACCCCCCAAAACCCCCCTAAATATTGACCTAGAGCAACCAAATTTGCACAGGGGCGAGAACTCCAGGGGGCCCACCTACCTACCAAATTTGGTGTTTCTAGGTGCCATAGGAGCCAATCGCGAGGGGGGGGGGTCGCATCGACCCCCCCCCCCCCTGCCAGGCCGTGTTATGAAAAATGCCCTGCCAGGGCGAGGGTTAATGAATGTGACGAATTGTCCGTCATTTTGTTTCGGTTTGCATTGTTGTCCTGCCTAGCCCGTGCCTGTGTGATCTAAGCTGCAAGGCTGGTGTTGATTTCTAGGCTGGCTTTTGAGAAGCCAAGCAGGACGTGCACCTTCTAATGCTTCTATTTTTAACGGCCGAATGTCACATCCTACGCCACCACAGCCACCAGCAAACTTCAAAAAGTCTTAGAACTTCACCGTTCGTGATTGGTTTCAAAAACTCATTCGGTCCTTCAGCGGCACACGATTTCACCCGAAAGCCGGGCGCCAAATAATCTTTTCCCGGGCTCGCTGACATACCAAATGAATCTTTAAAGCGAGCCAATTATCACCTCGCTTTGAGAGTGGCGGGCCGTGGGCTCGCGTACGTGTGGCGTCATAAACCGCGCCTAATCTCTCTGAGTGGGGTAATGGAGCAAGTTGGCGCGCCGGCCGCGGACAGTTGGCGCGCCGGCCGCTGCGAAGTTGGCGCGAACCATTAGCCAGCTGACTAGGCGCGGGTCGGCGCGCCGCGCGCGGCCGGCACAAGTTGTCGGCGCGGCCGGCGGATGCGGGTAATACGCAACCGAAGTGTGACGTCATGACTACTGACTGGGGCATAATCAGCTGACGGCCCTGTGTTAAAGCAATGGGACGAAATTTTATCAGCATTTTTAGAACAAACTGGACCTAGTTAGATAGTTTGGGGGCCAGTTTCTAGGTAAACTGAGTATATTCTATTTTTCTACGCCCAAAAAATGCTATGTTTCAAAGCGGAAAGGACCAAATTTCACGAAATTGTTACGGGCGGCGAACTTGACGCACCAAATACATGACCTTGAGATGCGAACTGTGACCGCGTCGGGAGGATTTTGATGTGTAAGGTTTGACATATTTGAGTTTGAGCTGGATAAATATTTTTTATTTGTAAAAAGCAAAGGAGAAAATCCACCATATAAGTTATTTTGAAAATCTTTTTTATTTTAAATCCGTTATTTTAAACCTCTTGATCTAAAATATTTTGTATTTCTGCGTCAACTTCGCCGCCAATTAGGTTTTCACGAAATTTTGTGCTTTGCGTTGTTAGATTTTGCAATATTTTTTCATAGAAAAATAGATCATACATCGTTGTCCTAAATTCAGCTACTAAAACTATCTAACTAGGTCCAGTTTTCTTGGGAAAGATCGGCAAAATATTGCCCCATTGCTTTAGCACGGGGCCGTCAGCTGATTATGCCCCAGCCACTTATCGTGACGTCACGACTTCGGTTGCGTATTGCCACCGGCAGCGGAGGTGGAGGCGTTGTGCCGCATTTGGCGGTCAGTGTGGGGGCGGTACCGGCGACACGGCACGAGACTCCCTCCCTCTCCCTCCGTTTCCGATGCCCCAAGAGAGCAAGATGACGACCTCCGGCATAAAGCTGTCGGGGATCGGAGGGATTCTTCCGATTGCTCATCTAGGTGTCTGGGATGAACTATGTGACTCCGTGGTCTCGATTCAGTGATGCGAATTATTTCTTTTATAATTATTTTCGCCCGGCGGATGCACTTGAGCTCTTGGCTGGAGTCAGTTTACGACCAATTTATGATACGGGAAATAAATAATCGAGTTATCGTGCCTCCCATAATCTTTGGTATTTGTGGCATCCCGAGGACTTCGTCGAACAAATTGTTACTTTAATATTTAGCTGAAGAAGCTCTTTGATGATCAGAAATGAACAACCTGTAATTGAGCTCATTGCCATCCTAGGTATTCAGTACAACGTTCAAAGGACTTGGTTAGCATGGAAGCGTTCTTTTTTTTTCATTACACTATGCAACAGTCATTTTGTTCCTGAGTAACGACCGATTTTTTTGAACTCATTGGGTGTCATCACAACCGAAATGGGCATTTGTTTTGATCTGAAAATGCTTTTCCGGTTTTCAGAGACGATTTTCGATTTTTGGCCCCGAAATTCGGTTTTTGGCCCACCGTGTCCGGTGTAATTGAGTAATCGACTCGTGGTAACTTTCATCGCCTTTCCTATGCCACAAGCTTTCGAATGATATCCGGTTTTGCATATTTGCGTGTAAAAATAACGTCATAAATCTATGTTAACCCTATTCCTGGCGGGGGGGGGGGCCTCAGGAGCCCCCCCCTGAGGTTTTTTGGTTATTTCTCCCAAACGCTTTGAGCTAGGAAGCTCAAATTTTCTGACTTTTCCTAAAAGGCTTTTACGCAACATTTCTGAAAATTTTGAGTTGATCTGACCTCAGGTCAGGTCACCAGAGGCGGTTTGGTGACCCTACCTCAGAAAAGTTTGCAATCACGCCAGAGCTAGAGTTTTTGACCGATCAATTTCTTCTCTTCAGGCTTTAGTTAGGGTACCAGTATGTGCAATTTGTATATCTCAGAATTTTCATATTCTGTGACCTGAGGTCAGGCCAGACTCGTGACCTTTACATTGCAAGCGTATGGGAAAATATTGAAACGCCTCCTGCTTCGTGTAAACGAGTCAAAACCACCCAATTCTTTCAGTATTATGGAAGATTATCTCATCGGTGATGATCCTGGTGCCGCTAATTGACAGGGGCACCGGCAAAGGTCATCTGAGGTCATGTGACGTCATAAATCGTTTTTCTGTCAATAAATCACGACATGGTGGTGCTAAAGACTTGTAAGTGGTACCAAACTGCTCGCCTGGTCAAGGCGCGTCGTTTGGTATGCAGCATGACCATACCTCACAACCTCATTGATGAATGACCTGACCTTGACCTCAGGTCAAATTTCAAATTGACCTGTGAAGGTCATCACATACTTATTTCGCATCGCCTCGGCGAGAGCAACAAAAAATGTATTGGTTTTATGTCTCTATGTTTCTTAGTTTAAAAGTTATATAGGTAACTAATTCCAAAACATTTTATCGTTGATGAGCTCTGGTGACCTCAATATTGACCTGACCTGAAAATGTTTAATGTAAAAGTTGTAGATCTTTAAACGACCTATCAAACGCCGTTCGCCGTTTGTCGCTGCGATGTGTAGTTTTTGAGATCTGAAGGGGGGGCGAATCGGCCCCCCCCCCCGCCAGTTTCTTGTCCCGGCGGAGCCCGCCAGGAATAGGGTTAAAGTAAGAAAATGTCGAAACTTCGTAAAAATTTGACATTTTTTCCAATTTCATTTCAAAATAGAGAAAAAACTAAAGACCCTATCCAAATTCTGAGCCCAGTTCCTTGAAGAGCATTCAATTTCCGTTCGGAAGGTACTATTTTAGTGCATTTTATCGGTTTACTGTGGCGTCCAGATTGAGTCACTGGAAAAACGGGCCCCCAGCCATTTCCATGACAATATGTGTTCAGTGCATGAAGAACCATTCTAACAAATGGAGGTACAGATCAAGATTCTGAGCGACAGGACTGCTCAAAACTAAGTTCCTGCGTGTGACACGAGGTCACAAGGGGTCAACAACATGACCTCAGTTGACCCCTCGTTGACCCTATGGCGTTAACATACGTTATCAGGTTAATGCTATGTGATATGACCTAGGATATGTGTTTAGGTTAACTCAATCTGGACGCCACAGGAATCCGATAAAATGCACTAAAAAAGTACCTTCCGAACGGAAATTGAATTCTCTTCAAGGAACTGGGCTCAGAATTTGGATAGGGTCTTTAGTTTTTTCTCTATTTTGAAATGAAATCGAAAAAAATGTCAATTTTTTTTTACAAATTTCAACATTTTCTTACTTTAACATAGATTTATGACGTTATTTTTACACGCAAATATGCAAAATCGGATATCATTCGAAAGCTTGTGGCATAGGAAAGGCGATGAAAGTTACCACGAGTCGATTACTCAATTACACCGGACACGGTGGGCCATAAACCGAATTTCGGGGCCAAAAATCGAAAATCGTCTCTGAAAACCGGAAAAGCATTTTCAGATCAAAACAAATGTCCATTTCGGTTATGATAGGACCCAATGAATAAGAAAAAATCGGTCGCTTTCCAGGAACAGAAAATCTTTCATTTTTTGTTGCATAGTGAATTATTGACACTGCTGGCTGCGGCTGCTTACTGCTAACTCTGCGGCTCTGTCCATCTAACGCTGCCCTCCCGCGACCCCCAGGTGCTGAGTCTGGCTACCCAGGACTCTGACAACCCGGACCTGCGCGACCGCGGCTTCATCTACTGGCGTCTTCTGTCCACCGACCCGGCCGCCGCCAAGGAGGTGGTGCTGGCAGAGAAGCCGCTCATCTCGGAGGAGACGGACCTGCTGGAGCCGACGCTGCTCGACGAGCTCGTCTGCCACATCTCCAGTCTGGCGTCCGTCTACCACAAACCGCCCAGCGCCTTTGTCGAGGGTGAGCGAGGGAGAGGGTTGGCATCGGTCTGGTTCTTGGAGTGGGGAAACACTGGGTGGACTGATCTTTTCCCCGTTTGTGAGAGGATAAGGGAATAGTTGGTCTGTGGCCGTTTTCGAACACGTGAGTGTCGCAATGTTCGTTCGTAACTTTGTGAGCTGATCCGGTTCGCAAGATCTGGTGCAGTTGGCAAGTTAGTTGCAGCTCGGCTTGTGATTTACCAACAAACTATGCTTGACGTAATTAAAGGAGTGCACTTAGTAGTTTTGGCTGTTTCTTTGGGAGCCCTGCTTTCGACATTGCTTTAATTAATTATCGAAACTTGTGAGCTACCCAGCAGTCGAGCTACGCTGCCACTTTGCAAATAAGTGTGCTTCCTACTGCTGCGCCATCGCTATGCAAAGTAATAATTTAGTTAGGTACTCTTGCAAGGATCAGAATTTAGGTAACTGCCCTCCAGGGCCCAATTTTACCAAATGCCGTGAATGCGCAATCATGGCATTTGGCAACGTTCAGAACTATTCCACATTCACTTATTCATTCGTTCAGGCAACATTCATAATCATTCACAGTCATTAAACTCATGCTGGACGTAAATAACAATAATACCCGATACCGTTGATATTATTACCGGTAACTCCGGCCATTCCTGCCATATCCTATTCACGGCATTGGTAAGATTGGGCCCTGGTGCCTGTTGTCAGTGATTACGGAGCGAGCGAAGCGAGCGTAGTCTTTCCTTAGATTAACGGAAATTTCTGAGTATGAGCGGCCAGCCGGCCGACCAGCCGTGCGGACACTTTTGCGAGGCTTATATCTCAGCAACCACTTGACCGATTTACACGCGGTAATTTTTGTAGGGTAACTTCATTCCTTCTACCAAGTATTGGACTATTCCCGATGCATGTGGGTGACCCCTTATGCACGTGCCACGTGCAAAACGAAGAGGTGTCAGTTTTGTAATTGTTGCAATATCTCGGTAACTACTTGGCCGATTGCGCTGAAAGTTGGCATGTAGGTAGGCACCCACTAGGCACTGCATATCCATGTGCCAGAGTTAGGGTGCTGCTGCACGTGCGCACGTGCAGGGGTCGTTTCCACATCTCGAGAACGGCTGTACCGATGGCGCTCAAATTTGGTACACGGTTAGGGACCAGTTGTACTCGTAGGGTGCCGTGCACAAGTCAAATGGGACCCATTTTGCACGTGCGCACGTGCAGGGTGCCGCTTCCAGATCTCGAGAACGGCTGGGCCGATTGTGCTCAAATTTGGCACATCGCTAGAGACCGGTTAGTAGGGTGCCGTGCACAAGTCAGTTGGAGGTACCACCTCGAAAATTCGCACGTGCAAGGCCCACCCTCTCGCTCGCTCCGTTAGTCGCCCCAAAAGGCGTTATACTTGTTTCTTTCACTTGCGTTGAAACATAATCATTGAATGGATCTACTTAAATTTACAGCACATCTATATAATTTTCACGCGTACCGTACCAATAGGGAAGTTTAAATATGTCAGTGCCATTGACAACACCTCTTGTGGAGTTCAATGCTGCGATGGACTCCGGTCTGCCTCGCACCTGTGGGACTTCCGGCCGGGTATTGATATTCCGAGTACGAATGATTGCTTCCGCTGAGCTGGCGTGGTGCACTCGCTCACAATATCGTCAAAGATTCCTCGGACAAAGCCCGTCCAGTGATGCGTGGGAGTGCGTTTTCCGGAGATGAAACAGGGGCACTCAGGTTGGGCGTCGTCTGGTCGGGCCGAAGGGGTTTCCGTGTAAGCTATTACCTGCCGTGATCACTCACTGTTGGGCGCGATATAGCCTCGTTGCTGGTGCACCCTGTTACTCCAAGCCATCACCATCATCTCTCACTGTCAAATTACCCTTCGGATGTCACTGTCACCTACCGTTACCTGTTGTCTGACGTCCGCTCCACACCCATCAAAGTCGCAGTGCCGGGTGTGCTGTTGCCTGTTGTTACCTTTCATCTAACCGCGGCTGACGGCTCGCCCAGATCAGATCGCAGTGCTGGCTGTTCTGTTACCTGCACCTGTCTGTTCTGTTCTGTTCTGTTCTATTCTGTTACCTGTTACCTGCACTGTTGCCTGTCACTGTCGCCTCTCGTTACCTGCGACTCTCACCCCGTTACCCGCCATCTGACCACCGCTCCCCCTCCCCCAGGTCGCAGCGCCGGTTTCCGCCGCGTGCCTCTGAAGCCGGACGGCTCGGCAGCGGCGGCGGCGGCGCCGGTCGAGGAGACGCCCCAGGCGACCGTCATCCCGTCACAGGACTCACTGATCGGTGACCTTCTCTCGCTGGACCTCAACCCGCCGGCCTCCCACACGGCTCCCGCGGCGACCAACGTGCCCTCCAACGTGGACCTGCTCGGCGGCGGCCTGGACGCCCTGGTGAGTGGGGGTGGCTGAGTGGCAAGGGGCGGGGCGGCTCATAATGGGAGGGGAGCGGACTTGGTCAGACGCCTGGGTGTGGTCTGGGGGGACCTGAGAGCCATCTGGTTTGTGCTAGTGGGGTTGCGGACTGTTACGTAAGGCATCGATGCAATGTAAGTCTGATCGATACTGTTTTTTCATGTATATTGACCTTCCTCAAACTACCTACCCTTTTCATTGAAATACCTTTTTTCCTGTAGTGGTCCCTGTCTAATGTCTTCATGTGTAAGGCCTTTTGATCGCAACGGCATATGATAGACCATTCCTTTTCCTGACATCTCTCCTCTCCGTCCTTTCTTTATCCTCTCCTGCAGACGTGGATGGGCGGCGGCGTGCACAGCCCAGCCGAGGGGCAGTTCCTGTGCCACCTGCGTGACCCGCACACCCATCGTCCTGCCCGTCCGCCGCTGCCGGCGCCGTCTGCTCAGTCGCCTCTGCCGGCGACCGCACAGTCGCTGCCGCGACGGACATCGCCGCTACGGTCTCCTCTTACGGCTTCCGCCGCCGCTGCCGCCGTCAGCGGCCGTGTCACCAGTCCTATCACTAACCTCGTCACCAGTGGAGTCACTAGTCACGCCACCAGTCCCGTCACCAGCGGGTTCACCGTGGCCGGCATCTGCACCAACCCATTCCTGGCCGGTTTCCTGGACGAAGACACCATCCTGACGCTCGCCACGGATGGCGATGAGCTACTTCTGACTGACCACAGACCGGTATGGGCAGCACTGGGAGGCGAGGTAGATTAATTTATAGCTGGAACGGATCGGAGTGAAGGGAGGAAGGGAGGGAAGGAAGCTAGGTGGTCTGAGCTCAGTTTCCTGCCGTTTTTTTCGTCACAGACGCCGGATATGTGTCGCACTAAGCTGGCGCACGGGTGTTTTTAAATGACTCGCGCTCCGGCGAGAGTCAGTCGAAGCCTTGCCGGGCTGGACCGGCAGGCGGGGACTGAGCTGCAGCGCCGTGGCCTGTTCGCCTGAGGCGGCGGCATGCATCACGCGTGTCCAACTAGTCACATTGCTCATGGCGGGCGGCGGTAACTGCCCGCTGCTCCACGCTCCACGGGCTGTTGGCCAGCCGAACCCTTTTGTTGGCGGTCTAATTTTACGTTAGGTATTAATTGTTGTGGGAATAATTGCACGCTTGTTTGATATGTCGCTCCTCGCTAGAGCATTAACAGACGGACTGAAAAGTCGGTCGGCTGTTTATCATGGTCATTTCTGTTTTATGAGAACTATAAAGGGACCTATGACATTACCACTACATTCACATTTACACTGCGACATTTTTCTAGAGGATCTGTAGAATTACTGTAAGTGGTGTTGTTGGGACGCACAACATGCAAGTTATCTACGTTACTCGACGCACCATAGTTTTGTAGTTGCCGTAACTGCGCTTCCGAAACTTCCTTGGTAAACTCCGAGCCAAACTATTTTTAACTTATTTAATCAGGCGGCTCTTTTTTGTACTTCTGCTAATGCCACACCGCTGCCGGTTGATTGAGTTACGATCTCGACGGGAGCGGTCTCCTGATCTGTGCCGGTATCCAATTATCTGCGCCCGCGAGGTGATCAGACCGTGCGCGCCCGGTTAATGGTGCCCCGGTGTCCATCTGCCGCCGCTGCTGTCCGGATGCCTGGTGGAAGGTCCGGGAGCGCCGGGTGGGATGGGGTGGATAAGGAGAGGTGCCCGCGGGGGATTGCAGTGGTTTGAGTAGCGTGATCGTTTTGGGTTGTAATGCGATCGTGATGATGTGCAGGTTGTAAAGTTATTTGCAATGTGCTCTTTATGAAGGGATTATTCTATCAAATTTTTGACATTCTTGAGATCTCGTGGATGAAAGAATGCCACAAAAAGGCAGCAGCAATCGAGTGTCTGTAGGCCGCTGATTGAAGTTTACAGACTTCTCGCCCGAGACGCTTTTCTATCTGTCAGTCTTACTGTTTTTGACGAGTTGCCATGCCCTCCGCGATCTCGGCCCAGACGGGTGGTCAATTCGAACATCCATGGATGCCATATGACGGCTCTCATCTCCCTTAGAGCTCGTTCTGTCTGATGTATCGGCGACGTTTTAGTTTCAGTTTTGTTTTATTCATTCAGCAGGCATCACCAGTTCCATATTTTTTTTCTGTTTCCAACGACTGAATATGCTACAGCCGTATCGTGTGTTGGCATTTGACAACTTCTATGCACGCCATATTTCTATGCGGCACCTATTGTCTGCTAATATTTTCTATCGTTCGATTTGAATTCTTAGCTTTCTATAATACACCTCTTCTATATAGTATAAAATATTCATATCCGTCAGGTAGCCTAACCCCGATATTCACAGCAGGGACGGCGCAGGGCGCCGTTTTCGCTGCACGGCCGGTGCCGATGTTTCAAGTGTCCGTGACACAGTGCTCTCAATCGGCGCCGGCCGCTGCTAATGACGCTCATCGCAGTAATGACGGGGGCTCGGCGGCCGGCTCCCCAGTCCAGGTGTTAAATCAATAGTCGATGGCGGCGCGGGGCGGGCCGGTCACTCGGCTCGCCTTTTAGCACCCCGGGCCAGGCCGGACCCGTGATTAGGGCCTGTTCGTGCCCCGTCTGCTGCCGACCAGCACTGCGCCCGCCAGGCACCTGACGTGAGCCAGCTTCCTTATGTCAGCGTTCGGTCGATAAGTTTCCAAGTGACGGCAAATATTTCTGGGTTATGATTTTCCGTTATTTGCCTGGTTGCAGCCAATATCCTGTAATGCGGTGTTCAGGTTATTTGTCTGACAAATATTGCGCTCGCGTTCATTTCCCGTTTGCGTGCGGCCACCCAATGGGCGTTGACCTCTGTAAGGACCCACACGACATTCACATTCTCATGAATACACGCATGCATGCTTCCTACGTACTGCTAACACACAATATAGGTACATTGATTGTACATGAACAATTTGAACATGGCTATCGCCTGCATACGTCCACGTCTCCCCCGGGCTCGTCTGCGGTTGTGTCTGCCCCTCTGACTCCGTCTATCTCCGGCAGCTGGGCGGCGACTCGAGCGGCAGCGCGCCGGCTCCGGCCGCCGGCGGAGGAATGGCCGGAGGCACCTCGGCCGGCCTGCTGGGAGACATCTTCGGCATCACACCCACACCGTCCAACTACATGCCTCCCAAGCAGGTGTGGTTGCCGGCCGCCAAGGGCAAGGGTCTGGAGGTGTCCGGCACCTTCTGTCGCAGGTGAGAGAGGTCGAAAGAACAAGGGAGCGCGGGGTCATGCGGGGAGACGGGGGGGGGGGGGGATTCAGTCCCCATTCTATTTTGGTTTTTGTATTTCTATAAATTGAATTGGTAATTACACGTCTCTTCCTTATCACCCGATCGCCAGTCTTATGATGAGCATGATCTTTTGTTGCCTGGATAAGTTGACACGCAACTGGACCCCGAATATTTGACTAACTAATGCACGGACAGGTAACGTTTGAGGTCCTGGTCTTGGGCAGTGGTCACTCCTCCCTGATCAGTCGCTCCACTTGCATCTCACATGCCCGATTAGCGCGCCCACCTTCCAGCTATCTTCGCCTGCCCCACCCCCACCCCTTCGAGTGACGCTGCCGGCAGCGGGCCACCCCAGCCGATTCCCTCGGGACACCCGGCCTGTTCCCGTGACTCCGTCTCTGTGTATCGGACTCCGTGACCCGCCTCTGTCTGCGACACGATGCCATTTGAGAGGCTGTCATTTACCATGGACTGCCACGGGGGGCTGAGCCGTGGGCCGGCCCGAGAGGCCGCCGTGAGCTCTGTTCTCTGAATGTGATCGACGAGACGAGTGAGGGGTGGGGTGGGTAGCGGCGCGTGGCCTTCGCCCTCAACTGGTGGTGACAGGCTTTGACCAGCTTGCTGTACTCGGCAGCGGTTTCGATGACCCGTACTGACGGGCTACGCGCGCATGACTGGCCCCGGATTTGACTGAACCGTGGAGGCCGGGTGTGCTGGCCCATAAATGTGACCTTTACACTGATCTCTGCTGACCTTAACGCCCACTAGTGACCTTCATTGATATCTGGTGGTATTCGCGGACTCCTGATAACCGTTGGTAATCCGTGACAAACTTTCTCGACCCTTGATGACCTTATGGACCCTTGACGGACTGTCTAAACCCTTTGTGTGATATACCGACCCCTGATGACCTTGCTGACCCCGTTGACCTGTGTGTCCTCAGGGCGGGACGGGTCAGCATGGAGCTTACCCTGAGCAACCGAGCCATGCAGCCCATGTCCGGCTTCGCTCTGCAGATGAACAAGAACAGCTTCGGCCTGGTGCCGGCCCAGCCCCTGCAGGTGGGTGGTGCGGGCCGGGTAGAGGAGGGTAGCGGAGACATCATTCACAGCCACTGATCGTCCAGCATATTTAGGATTGGAATTAGGGCTTATTAGAATACGTTTTATAATTAACGTTTTTTATAAATTGAGTTTGCTACAGCAAGCTGAGTTTGAAGCTGAGTTATTGCGTTTATTGCAAACTTCCTGGAATAATAGGTAGTGTTGTGGTTGTGGTTGCCAAATGAGCCACTATCTTCGAGCAACCCTTCCTCGGCATACCAGTGACTGTTTACCAACCCCACAGGCCTGAACTGCATGTAGATCACTAGAGTTCCATCTGACACAATCGATTGTGACACGTTCCAAGCTTTGGCCCCATTGGAATCGGATCGGGCGGCTCCCAGCAGTGAGGTCGGCAGATGCCGCTTGGACTGGCCCACCTGCAGTGTGAGCGAGCGCTGAGGCACTTATCTCTTGGGTGGTATGGAAGCCGTTCGGGCTGAGCCGGCGCGGCGCCCGGTGCCAGGCGGCCGACGACACGGGGACTGTCGGTACACAGGACCCGTCACAGTCCGTTGCGGGGTGTCACGGCCCGGCGCGGGCGGAGCAGGGCCGCCGTTTGACGGTGCTGGGTGCCGACAGCCACTGGGTACACACTACACAGTGACACCTCCGGATTGCCAAACTCTGCTGCGTCTGAGACTCTAACCGTCACACCGTCTGCGTCTGAGACCGCCTGGCACTGCTTGATTGACTGTTGGCCAGGGCGGGTCGTCTACCAGCCGTCAGTACCAGCCTGTCTAGGGTGGTACTGAACTGAGCCAGACCTAACCGACGACTTCGATGGCCCTCCAGCGCTGTTCTACTGGATAAGTGCGGAACTCGACTGCGTCACGCGCTGTCGTCACGGACCCTGCGTGACGGTGTTACGTGACGGTCACTGACACACCGAGGCAGCCGCCGTTACGAGCCGAATCGGACGCCGATTTGATGGCGATCAATCCGAGTTTGAGACCAATCAGTCACTTTACGACGGTCAGACTGAGCCAGACGGCCGGCCGGCGCCAGCCGGGCCGAATGCTGATTGGGACTTGTTTCCAGGAGGTTCTCCAGAGAAACGGGCGCTCTCGTAGGTGGTCTACCGCCATAAGAAGCTCTCCGCTGCTTTTCTGTGTTATGAGATAGTGCGGCTTAATACGGGCGCCGCGCTACCATATTGTGTCATGGCGTAGTTTTATGTGAGCCAATATAATCCGGCGGCTGATTACACGGCATGCTCACGGCTAATTCTATCATCGACCGCGAACGGACCCGGATCGCTAGCGGCTGCGTTCGGTGGACACTGCGCGCTGCTGGGACGCTCCGGTCAGTTACTGACCGGTGGGGAACGGCCCCTGCTGACCTGCTCCCCTGTCGGCGCGGGGTGCCGGTGCTGAGAGCTCGGCGCTGTCTGCCGGCGGTCTCGCCCTGGCCTGACTGGACTGGGTTAGGGGCGGGGTGGCGGCGGGGATGTTATGGCCCCATCGCTCTCCGACTGATCCTTTGAGCCAGCCTGATGAGGCCACAGCCGCCGTCGAACTAAACTCTCTTCGCTCCCGACCGACGCGACGGTCGGCCGCCAGCCGACCGGACACAACCAGTCGCGATTGGGTGTTCCGGATTAAAACTTAGCTCGTGTTTTGGTTCTTTGGAGTAGTGGCCGAATTTCAAATTCGAGATGGTTTTCATAATTTTCAAAGCTAAAGATTTGCTGGCTTGTTGTCGGCTCACTTTCGTAAAGCTTTGCATTGCGCTGTGTAATGGGTAACTTTTTTCGTGGATCGATCATTTCACAATTGCGAACGCTCAAATGCCCCCTGTCTTTCCGATTGGATAGTGGGTTCGTGGTCTCCTTTATCCTTTTTTTGCAACGCCGATTCTTTTCAGCAACGCTTCATGCCGGTCTTCGTCCGAACTCGGTACTACCCGTCATTTAAGTCGCTGAATGTCGCTAAATATTCATGTGAGCATCTTAGGGACATCGATCTTAGAACATAACTTAAAACGAGATGCCATGTGCAATGTGTATTGATATTTTCAGATGTTGTCAGATGTTATGTAGCACAGTTAGCATATGCAATGTGTATGCTTGCTGGCCGATCCCATTTCGAGGAGTTTAGATGACAACCCAATTGTCTTGTTTAGAAATAAATCACCAAAACAAACGTCATTGTTGTTGAAATAAGAAATGTTACCTGATTTCGACTGTCAGATGCAGGGCTGCGGAGTCGGAGTCGGAGTCGGAGTCGGTCGGAGTCGACAATTCTGCCCGGAGTCGGAGTCGGAGTCGGAGTCGATTTTAGAAACCCGAGCCGGAGTCGGAGTCGGAGTCACCGAAAATCTGTCGACTCCGCTGCCCTGCTAGGTCTGCGGAGTCGGAGTCGGGAGTTGGAGTCGGTCGGAGTCGACAATTCTGCCCGGAGTCGGAGTCGGAGTCGGAGCTGGTTTTTGAAAGCCGGAGTCGGAGTCGGAGTCGGAGTCGCCGAAAATCCATCGACTCCGCAGCCCTGGTCAGATGTTTGGACAGTGATCTGGAACCCACTCTAAATTTTAAGATCTTATATGGATTCAGCTTTTGTTTATGTGGACTGTTCATCGAAATGCCTGCCATATTACTTTATTCCCTTTGATGCAAATCAAAGTTCGACCAACGTAAATCCTGCATTCGCCGAACTGACGCTAAACGCCTTGCTTTTTACCGCGTGTTTCACACACCATCTCTTTCATTCGTAAATCGTGTCAATATTTGATCATTGGCACTCTCTCGCTGCCGCTGTGGTGGCATAGAATGACGCAATGGCTTGCACTTCCCTAAGGGGCATTATGCATCCCGAACCGGTGGCCCAGCACTGCTAAACATTTCATTTCGCCGCATTCCACCGGAGCTGATGTGTGTCTACCGTGCATTGAACTGGTGGCGGCGGCGGCCGGCTCACTGTTGGTCTATCAGTGGGGGTAGCCGGGGGGAGGGGGAGGGGGGTTCATCTCCGGCCAGCCGGCGGCGGTGTGCCGTGGACACACAGTGGAGCGGGAAGGGGGAGGGGGGGGGGCTCGCGCCACCTGCCGTGGAGTCAGACCACTCCTCTGCCGGGGAACCGGGCAGCTGCTGCGCCTAGGGGACCATATCACCCAGTCGCTGCGCTGATAGTGCAGTTATGAAAAGCTTTTTCTCTTTTCGTGTATTGGTTATGTGAAGTTGCCTAATAAGCTATTTGTTAATACATATATCTGTGCTGTGTGCGATGACCTTGATTAAATTGGATTTGTTACGCGTTTTGCAGTTACTAACACGTAACGAGTGGTCAACGAAAATCACTGCGTTACCCCCCGCAGGTAGCTCACTGTCTGATCTGTGGCGCTTTTCCAGACTCCTATGGACTTTCGACTGTCGCCCATAGTCTCCGTGGTCCACCTCGGCTACTGATGGGCGACTAACGCGCCCCTCTCCGTTCCAGGTACCCATGCCGGTCCAGCCGAACCAGAGCACTGACGTGTCGCTGCCGCTGGAAAACAACGGACCCGTCCAGCGCATGGAGCCCATCACTAACCTGCAGGTAAGTACCGGCGGCCCATCACTAACGTATAGCGAGTACCGCCGCCCCATCAATAACGCGTAGGTGAATATTGTCGGTATACCGCGAACGGTTACCGCTGGCCCGTGCTGGTGGGTACCGCCGCGCCGGCCCATCAGTAATGTGTTGGCGAGTATTGCCGGCCCATCACTAACGTACTGGCTGGGGGTCGCTGAATCTCCACTAACGTGCGGATCACCACTGCGTCCCTAACCTCCATTACATCTCAGACTACAGACAACCAAACAATCGACATTCCATCCCAGTGTATTTCACATTCCACCCGGAGTCAGAATGGTGGACGGCTGTGGAACAGACAGCGGGTCCCGTTCAGTCTCCCTGTGGTCGGTGCTGTGTGGGGTCGGGTTGGTCTGAGGGCGCCGCGGCACGGGAGGAGGAACTCTCAGCTCCGTGTCTGGACTGGAGACAGCCGGGCTGGTGACGGTCTTGGGGAGCTAGGCTAGCTCTCTCGGACTTTGCACACGACAAAAGTATAATCATCTGCGCCTGCTGTCGACCAACAGCCGTTGTTATATAAACTCATATAGGCATATAGTTGTCCAGTGCTAGTTCGTTGGCCGCTACACCAGTTGGTCCAGTTGGTTGGTGTGCCGTCGATCCAGGACCACGGGTCATCTGTATCACGTCTTTCGAGTCCAATCCAGCCGTACGAGTCTTGCATGACAGTTTCGAATACGAAGGCGTTTTCAATGTTGTCATGAAT
Organism: Amphibalanus amphitrite; assembly: GCF_019059575.1. NCBI lineage: Eukaryota > Metazoa > Arthropoda > Thecostraca > Balanomorpha > Balanidae > Amphibalanus > Amphibalanus amphitrite. The sequence continues at coordinate 236,633 of NW_024882512.1, read as the reverse complement.
GGACACCATATGTGAGCCTCTGTACTCATTGTAGCAGACGAATTCTCCCGATCGCCATTCAACAGTAAACGGTGATAGCCAGTAGCAGTAGCCATTGTTTAGTTTCCACTCGCTGGATGGACAGCCGGCAGACGTCACGGCGGCCGTCACACTCACCGTGACGAGCCACAGCCAGGGTCCGGCGGCCATGTCGGGACACCAGTCGGTCCGGTGCGTCGATCCGAGGTGCGGCGCCGCGCGGGGTCGGCCTCTGAATCGGCGGCACGCCGCGGCCCGGCCGTCTTATACCCGCCCTGGAGTGTGGCTCTGCAGCTGATAGCCAGCACTGCGCAGAGGTCTGCCGTGGGAGCGGCGGCGACTGGCGGCATTCAGTTACTTTTATTCAATTTTGTTTTAAGTGGTGGGTTAGTCGAAGCCTTATAGGTATTTTGTTTTATGGTTTACTCGTATAGGCCGGTGTGAAGCGATGTCCCACCAGCGGCCGATTTCATAGAAGGACTCAAATGCGACTGAGGCAGTTTTTCCACCAACTTGGATGCATTTTTACCCAAACGGTATTATAAGGCGAATGCAGATGTAACCATATAATGCTATAAACTATGATTTTGGTAGACAGTCCCAAACATACGAAAACATACAACTGGTGCATGATGCGCCCTCCGATCCAAATAAAGCCACCCACTTCTTGAGGTTGTAATTTCTTGGGAGTGGGACGTAAAATACACCTTGATGTAAAATTTCTACCAAGCTTTATTGAATCGGCCGCTGCAGGTGGGCTCTTCTGTTAGCCGACACGCACTCTGGAACTAAAGGTACAGAGTCGTGGGTCCTATACCGTACCCTGCTCTTGAAGATTGGCCATTACATTTTGAAACAGAAACATTGCATCTCTAAAAATGCAAAAAAAAACTAACAACGTAAGGGAGAGACTTTCAAGGGCCGCAATGATCCACCTGCACCGCAAATTCTGCGCTTCTAAGTACCATAAGAGCTTATGACAAAAAGAATCGCATCAACGCTCTACTGGTCTGCGTTATTAAAATAGCTGTTCGGGCGAGGGTTTTGATCAGATCACAGGGTCACCATAAGTGACCTTCCTGAGAGGAAGTGCATTAGTATTTCTCCTGCCTCGTATTAACTTGACGACTTCGCTCAAACTTTGACGTTGAGACTTCGGAGCGAATGATTGAAATTATAGCATGCAAATAGGTAATGCTAAACCCGAACGATCGCTAAGCTTTGATCTAAGTTCATTTAGGGAACTCTTTATTGGTTAGAGTGAAAAAAGAAAACTGTACTTTTTGTATGAAAATCAAACAATCACACACCTTTTAAATAAATCTATTGAAACTGAATGAAAAGTGCGCCCCTTACCTGCCATAGTTTTGAGGTCATGTGACCAACCGAGAAGTTCACAAGTATTTATTTGAGGAATAACCTTCCATTGGTTGTCACAGCAAAAAGCGAAATGATTTCACCGATATTTGTCTCATCGAGGTCATGTTGTCGTATGAGTCATTTGGTGTATCCGCCATGTAGTGAGTGCTTCTAGCCCATTACTTTGCAGCTGATGGCACATCACTAATGCGCCGGTGAGAACCGATAGCCCTGGCGAGTACCTCCGGCCCCTCACTATTTTGCTCGTGAGTACCTCCGAGTATTCAGCTCATGATTGTTCAATACAATACAATACAATACAATACAATACAATACAACGAACGTGCGAATGAACGCAGCGTTTCTAACCAGCTTCATTACATCTGAGACTACACCCAACCAAACAATCGACATTCCACCCCAGTATATTTCACATTACACCCGGAGTCAGAATGGTGGACGGCTGTGGAACAGACGGCGCGTCCGGTTCAGTCTCCATGGGACCGGTGCTGTGCCGGGCCGGGCCTTGTCGGTCTGAGGGCGTCACGGGACGGGGGAGGAACTTGCCGTCCCGTGTCCAGGGACTGTCGGGAGGAGGGCTGGTTCCGTTCATGGTGAGCCAGGCTAGCTCTCTCGGATTTTGCACACGACAAAAGCTAAGCCGTTCATGTCCATTGTCGACCAACAGCCGTTTTGTTTTGGACTCATGAAAGCATACCTTGGAGCATTGTTATTTGGTTCACCGCTGCACCAGTTTGTCCAGTTGCTGGGCGTGTTATCGATCCAATGCCACCCGTCTGAACGTTTTTCAAAGCCAATCCATCCGTATCTGCCATCCAGGATGGTTTCGAATACGAAGGCGTTTTCAATGTTATCATGAATAGACGCTATATGTGATCCTCGAAACTCAGTATGACAGGTAAGTTCTCCCGATCTCCATTCGATGCTAAACGGTGACCGCCAGTAACAGTATCCGTTGTATAGAGTCCATTCGCTGGAGGGACAGCCGGCAGACGTCACGGCGGCCGTCACACTCACCGTGACGAGCCACAGCCAGGGTCCGGCGGCCATGTCGGGACACCAGTCGGTCCGGTGCGTCGATCCGAGGTGCGGCGCCGCGCGGGGTCGGCCGCTGAATCGGTGGCACGCCGCGGCCCGGCCGTCTTATACCCGTCCCGGAGTGTGGCTCTGCAGCTGATAGCCAGCACTGCGCAGCGGTCTGCCGTGGGAGCGGCGGCGACTGGCGGCATTGAAGCACTTTTATTCAATTTTGTTGTAAGCAGGGTTGTGCTCGACTAAAAAAAAAAAATTGCCGACTCGACTCATCATTCAACTTCAGAAAGCCCTCACTCAACTCTGACTCAAACAAGGAGCTGATTTTTTTCCCTTCACTCGACTCATGACTCAAGCGGCTCAATGAAAATATGAGTTGACTCAAACTTGACTCGAATTTTTTGTTGAGTCAAGTGTGTTGACTCAAAATTGACTCAGATAAAAAAGTTGTTGAGCGGGGCGGGGGTGAAAAAAAAAATCCGGCAGCAGGGCCAGGCCTAAGTTGTTCAGCGGGGGGAGAATGAAAAGCTTATATATTGTTTCTAGAAAGATGAGTCAGCTGACTCATGTTCCTCAATGTTTTTGACTCAACTCAATGTCAAAAGTTATTTTACTGACTCAACTCTGACTCAACTCAACACCTTAATATTTTTGTCTGACTCAACCATGACTCAACTCAACAGCTCAACATTTTATCCGACTCGACTCAAACCTGACTCATCTGAGTCAGAGTTGAGTCAAATCTCTGACTCGACTCATGAGTCAAGCACAACCCTGGTTGTAAGTGGTGGGTTTCAAGTCGAAGCCTTATAAGTGTTTTGTTTTATGGTTTATAAAGCAGGCCGGTGTGTAGAGATGTCCCACCAGCGGCCGATTTCATAGAAGGACTCAAATGCGACTGAGGCAGTTTTTCACCAACTTGGATGCATTTTTTACCCAAACGGTATTTAAGGCGAATGCAGATATAACCATATAATGTTATATACTATGATTTGGGTAGTGGATATAGTAAAATACAGTCCCAAACAAACGAAAACACACAACTGGTGCATGATGTGCCAGCTCCGATCCCAATAAAACCACCCACTTCTTGAGGATGTGATTTCTTAGTGCGTAAAATAATACACCTTGATGTAAAATGTCTACCAAGCTTTATTGAGTCGGCCGCTGCAGCTGGGCCCTTCTGTTAGCCGACACGCACTCTGGAACTAAAGGTACAGAGTCGTGGGTCCTATTCCGTACCCTGCTCTTGAAGATTGGCCATTACATTTTGAAACAGAAACATTGCATCTCTAAAAATGCAACAAAAAAAACTAACAACGTAAGGGAGAGACTTCCAAGGGCCACAATGATCCACCTGCACCGCAAATTCTGCGCTTCTAAGTACCATTAGAGCTTATGACAAAAAGAATCGCATCAACGCTCTACTGGTCTGCGTTATTATTTATTAAAATAGCTGTTCGGGCGAGGGTTTTGATCAGGTCACAGGGTCACCATAAGTGACCTTCCTGAGAGGAAGTCATGCATTAGTATTTCTCCTGCCTCGTATTAACTTGACGATTTCGCTCAAACTTTGACGTTGAGACTTCGGAGCGAATGATTGAAATTATAGCATGCAAATAATGCTAAACCCGAACGATCGCTAAGCTTTGATCTAAGTTCATTTAGGGGACTCTTTATTGGTTAGAGTGAAAAAAGAAAACTGTACTTTTTGTATGAAAATCAAACAATCACACACCTTTTAAATAAATCTATTGAAACTGAATGAAAAGTGCGCCCCTTACCTGCCATAGTTTTGAGGTCATGTGACCAACCGAGAAGTTCACAAGTATTTATTTGAGGAATAACCGTCCATTGGTTGTCACAGCAAAAAGCGAAATGATTTCACCGGTATTTGTCTCATCGAGATCATGTTGTCGTATGAGTCATTTGGTGTATCGAGTGAGTGCTTCTAGCCCATCACTTTGCGGCTGATGGCACATCACTAATGCGCCGGTGAGAACCGATAGCCCTGGTGAGTACCCCGGCCCATCACTAATTTGCTCGTGAGTACCTCCGAGTATTCAGTAACGAACGTGCGAATAACCACTGCGTCTCTAACCAGCTCCATTACATCTCAGACTATGACAACCAAACAATCGACATTCCACTCCAGTGTATTTCACATTCCACCCGAGTCAGAATGGTGGACGGCTGTGGAACAGACAGCGGGCCCCGTTCAGTCTCCATGAGGTCGGTGATGTGGCGGACCGGGTCGGTCTGAGGGCGCAGCACGGGAGGAGGAACTCTCAGCTCCGTGTCTGGACTGGAGGCAGCCGGGCTGGTGACGGTCTTGGGGAGCTTGGCTAGCTCTCTCGGACTTTGCACGGGATATGACCCCAGTCATCTTCGCCTCCTGTCGACCAACAGCCGTTGTTATTTGGTCTCACGAGAGCAAATCTTGGTGCATTGCCACTTGGTTCGCCGCTACACCAGTTTGTCCAGTTGTTGGGGGTGTTATCGTACCAATGCCACTGATTGTCGAATTGTTTTTCGAAGCCAATCAAGCTGGTCCAGCCATGCATGACGGTTTCGAAAACGAATGCGTTTTCAATGATATCATGGATGGATACCATGTGTGATCCCCGGTACTCATTGTAGCAAACGAATTCTCCCGTTCTAGGTTCAACAAAAAACGGTGATAGCCAGTAGCAGTAGCCGTTGTTGAGTTTCCACTCACTGGATGGACAGCCGGCAGACGTCACGGCGGCCGTCACACTCACCGTGACGAGCCACAGCCAGGGTCCGGCGGCCATGTCGGGACACCAGTCGGTCCGGTGCGTCGATCCGAGGTGCGGCGCCGCGCGGGGTCGGCCTCTGAATCGGCGGCACGCCGCGGCCCGGCCGTCTTATACCCGTGCCGGAGTGTGGCTCTGCAGCTGATAGCCAGCACTGCGCAGGGGTCTGCCGTGGGAGCGGCGGCGCCTGCCGATGTCGAAATCGAGGTAGCTTCGTTAGGTTCTCTGTATTAGGGTTTTAAGCTGATGGTTTTTGTGATGTTGGTCATTTGCAAGTGGCTCATGTCTTGGCGGACCATCCATCAAGTACACTATTGGGCTTACAAACTATAACCCCGTTTCCATGATACTCGAATCCGGACTTGCGCCGAATCCGAATTCAAACAACCATGGAAATGGCACATGTTGCGTTTGGGGTCGAATGGGGCAATCCCGGATCGGAAAGATGATCCCACTTTGATCGGCCAAGATCGGCCAATCGCACTTGGGCAGCATAGGGCAGTGCCGTTCCCTTTGCGGCTTACAATAGACTTACCGCGATCGCCGCCAGCTCGAAGTGAACGTCTCGGGGCTGGTTTTTGTCCGCGATTCATGCTCACTAGTCCCCAAATGACACAACTTTAGGTACCGCTAAATTCACATTACCTAGAGGATGATATGAATGAAATCGTGAGGTAAATCGTCGCAACTGCACTAGCTTGCATACCCAATCTCGGATTAGAGGAGCCGATCCACACCGGCCTATCACGATGCGAATCCCGTTTCGGGCGCGATCGGTGTGGATCGGTCATGAAACGCCATCGCCGATCGGGATTGGCCGATCCGATCTCTGATTCGATGTTGTCCGCAGTGTAACCTCTTTAAATGCTTGCGGCCTTTTTAATCAGTTCACTGGGATTCCCGCTGCCTCATATTCAAACTGATACTGGATTACCTAACTTTTATTGGCACATTTAGTACATATGTGGTGCATCTTTGGTTCGTTTTTTTTTTTTCTCTCAAAAGTGGTTTGGTTCCAAGTACTTTTTTTCGACTTACCATGCGTTAGGGAAAAGGGAAAAAATGAACGTGAAAAAAAATCGAAGGTCGGCTTATTTTAAAATATGGATAATTCCTCATTAATTCCATACGTGCGTTTTGGAACTAAATATTAGAACAGCGGTGACGTCATGATGTGACTTTGTATTGCAGGTACTTGTCATGGACAGTCGACAGAACCGCGTTCTCAATTTTGACCTTGGTGACACTGGAAAACAAAGTTTTCCTGAAATTCGTTGACACTATGTGGCATGTGCGATCGTAAATACATTGAGTGCCAGCTGCATCAAGTGATGTCATAGTTTGCTCATTTTGTCTGACACGATGTTCATGTATTTGCCGATCGCAGATCGAGAATGAATATTTTAGCGGTTAGGATTTCTTGGCCAGGCTCAGGAGTGGCCGAAACCGATGTATCAGCTCTGTTTGAACTTACAGGAAGCAACTTTAAAAAAAAGAAACGGTCTATGCATAACAGTTTTAATTTTTTCGGCTCGGTAGATGCAATGGCATCTAATCTTGCAACGCTCTCAAAGCTTCTGAGAGTCGCTGTGGCCGTCCCTCCGCTGTCTCAAGGACAGTTAGCCGAACAGCGATTACAATGCCTCGAAATAGTCCTTCACGATTCGTATCTCTTTGGAAGCTAACCAATTTCGGGTTTAAGTAAGAGTTGAGTTTAGAAATGTTTTATCGCATTATTAGGTCTGTTCCGAGCAGATGCGACTATTGCGGAGTGACAGATATCCCGACTTCCCGGTGTCCGTGCACCGCGGCGGAGCCAGCTGAGTAGACACTGCCGTCTCTCAGGGGAAAGAGCGGCTGCCAGGCGGCGCGGGGTCTCCCCGAGAAGATAACAGCGCCGCCCGAGGGACAGGAACTGCACGCCGGAGGCCACTCTCGAGGCCGACACCTGTGTACCGAACCGGTGGCTCTCAGGCGTGTGTTGCTGAAAATGATACGACGTATAATTGGCATGGGAGGACACATGTGTCTGTCTCCGCCGGCTGCGGCTATCAATTTTTTACTAACATTTGTTGAAGGGACCGATATCCACACTCAAGCTCCTTAATTATGTTTGAGCCGACAAAAGCTTCTGCGTCAGACGCTTGTGGGTAAACCGTCGTTGCCTTCCTTTCTAAGCGGCTCGGCCAACTTAGGGTAACGCGGGGCTGTGGCCACCGCCGACCTCCCGGGACGCTGCTGTCGACTCACCGTCCCAAACTCCGGACTGTGTGTCGGTCGGCATCATTTGTCTCCTGCCGTAACGTCGCCGGCAATCGCTCGAGCGGTGTCGCCGCCGTCGTCAGGGGCGCCTCTGTGCCGCTATCTCCGGGCGCCGGGGCGTCCTGTGGGGCGCCGCCGAGACGCCCACCTGGGCGCCCGATCGACCGGCGCCCGCCGCCAGATTGGCTTGCGGGCCGTGCGTAAATTGCCGGTAGCGGCGCGTTACGACTGTGTTGTGGCGCGGGCCGGTGCGGGTGGTCGCCGGCCGGCCGGCTGATCACTCTGAGCCGCCTCCGACCGTCCCCCGGTCTCCGGACTGGCGTCAACATGCGTCACTGGTGGTGTGACGGGCTTCTGCCGGCCAGGGTGGTGCGGCAGAGGTGACGGACCGCTGTGAGGGAGAACCAGCCGCCGCCCGCCGGAGAGTCCGGCGGTCGGGAGCATGGGCGTCGCCACCACTACGGACACTACGGGCAGTGTCCGTACAAGTTTTGGAAGGCCCGAAAACTTGTACGGAATGTCCGTACAAGTTTCGACGACTGCAAAGCAGTCTTTGCAAATGTCTTGAAGTAGCTGAAAACTTATCGTTATCAGTCCCCTATTTGCGGGTAAAGTTACGGTCCAAGGCCGCCCCAAAGTCAATGTCACGCAAGAGTATTTACTATTTAGGGTGTAACGAAATTATTCGGACATATATTTTTCGCCATATCTGTTCGCAATTTCTGTATTGTCCTTTGAATCGTCAAAGCGGCCTTGTGTTGACTGCCAGTAACTCAAACGTGCCGGCCGTCACCGGCGTCAATCATCCGGCCAAGATCCAGATCTGGAGCATATTCAGCTGCTTGCGATGTTCCAGCTGTGCATTGTGCCACAGAAGACCACCATCAGTGACGAGTATTACCGGAGCAACATCCTGTCAGACAAATAGTGAGAGCCGCTCAACTGGACGGCGCGGGAGGGCTCGGTTTCTAAAAGCGCACTGAATTTTGATTCTAACCACGCTGCCTTCGTGCAGGCTGAAGGGCTACATACCTATACACGGCGCACCTGGGCCGCCGCTGCTTGGGACCGCTGTCGGAGGCTGTACGTACGTCCGTAGGAGAATGAAAAGTGACGCCGGGAGAAGCTCTTATCCTTCCTTCTGGACTAACGGGATGCGGCTTGGAAATAGTTGTCATCCTAATTCCATCGAGATGTTATGGACTTTTGTCCAGCAGGAGGTGAATAAATGGACACCCGGCGTCAGGACCAATCAACTGTATGTAGGCACATGCTAATGCGGCGTCGGTCCACATGTGCTTGAAAACCAAGTAGCTGGAATGCTCCAGGCATTTCTAAATATGATCTTATGAAAGATGGCTATATCATCGTCAAAAGGAAAAAACTCAAGTTGTCTTGTTTCTTACAGCGGAAAGAAAGGTGTCCGGATAATTTCGTTACACCTTCTATAGGCTATTTCACTGATCGTCCGCCATAATAATTCTGTCACTTTTGCCATCCTGAGGCTCTAAATGTTAGAGCAAAAGAAAAAGAAAAAAATCGTGACCAGCGACTTCAAACACAGTAAACGAGACTATTCATGTGTGAAAGTCAACCAAAGACCATAATACCATTCGAGGTCACATGAGTTCAACAGAAAACTTGACCTTTTCAAACAGCCTTTATGTCATTCGACGCGTCTTGATATGACTAATGCGTTGGTACCACTGTCTAAGACCCTTTTTGTTGAAGAAATATGCAAAAACAGCCGCAGCTCGGGGTCGCTGAACTGCCATCTAACCTTCAATGTAATGTAGGTTAAAAAAATGTGTTTGTATTTTTTTCCGAAACCCCTAGGCATTCGGGGGCTACCGCAACTATTCGTCCGGAGTGGGGGGGGGGGGGAGGAGGACGAGGACGAAAAACACTCTCCGCGGGCCCGCATGGTTAACGCCTCTGACGAGTGCTACGGCTGACAGAATGTGTCCGTACAAGTTGGGGAGCCGTGGCGACGCCCCTGGTCGGGAGTGGAGCTGTCTAGCGTCGGATCGGCAGCGGCCTGGAGTGGAGAGCTGGTCAGACTGATCGCTGAGTGGTCACGCTCGGTACGAACGGGCGCCTGATGAGTCACCGGGACACACTTCGGGGTCGTTCGCTGCCCGAGAATAGCTGCCTTCGTGTGACGGCCTCTGTCGATTAAATTACTGGAGTCGTGAAATGCGCTCCGAAAAGCCGTCTTTGTCGCGGCGACGGCACTGCCATGAGAGCAATGAACTTCTTGGACGTTAACGATTCTGACTGGGCCATTAAGCAGGGCTCAGTTTGAGTCGCGGCTGGCGACAGCGGCTCGGTCCGAATGTGTCCGGCCACGGGCGCCGCCGCGGGCGCCGATGGGCGTCCGGTGGGCGCCGCCCGGATGCAAACACGGCCTGTCATTGCCGTTAGCCAGCGCGGACGTTTGTTTCGCGGCCGTCCCGCAAGACTGCACTGTTTGATTGGAGGTGCGCTAGCTTCTTACAGCGTTTATAGCTGGACGAAGTGGTGTGAAGTGCTATGGATACTTTTGCTTCGGGTGATCAGACGCGTCGGGTTAGCACCCGTTGGGCGTTAGCAAAACAAATTATGCTTTGATTGTTATACAGGCTTGTTTTATGGGACTCATTGTCCTTCATTTTATTTTATAAGCCTCATACCCGGTTTTAAGCTCAGGCACCACACTAAGTAAAGTGGATTGTGCCCGTCCCGACTGAACCCTAGTATCCGATTGCGAAATTCTTGGTAATCGCTAGGCTTTGCAGGCCAGAGTTGGGACTGCCCACGGGGCCGGGGTACGGTGACCCCGCTCACTGACCCACCAGCTACGGCAGTCCCCGCCTCTTGTGTATCGAGCGCCTATAGGTCTCACGAGGCCGGATACTCGTCACTGGAAGCCTAAAGCTCAGGCTACACTGTCAGCGTTTTTTTCGGTTTCTGCGTGATTTCGGTTTCCGCGTTTTTACGGTTTCTGCGTTTTTTCGTTCCGGGCGGCCGCCGAGTGGACGCTGTTGTTTATAACATTCTGATGGATAAGTGATCGAATTAATTAATTATTCATGTTAAATAGTATTGTATTTTAACAAAATTATAATTGAATAATTGTTTTAAAGATTTTACAACTAACCAAAATATATTTTCGATCATAATCATTTGTCAGCTTAGATACAATTTTCTGTATTATCATATTTGAAGTAAAATGAAGAGTTTTGAAACATATCTTGTCTTCTTTAATCATGAATTACACCATTTTCATCATTTACTTTTGAAACTGTTCCATCGTCACAATATTATCAGCAACAATCACTTCTAATCATTCATCACTAAAACGAAATCCCGCAGAAACCGAGAAAAAGTTCACAGCTCTGAACTTTTTTTCGGTTCCGACTCGTCGGTTTTTGCGGGTTTTCGTTCCACGGGACGCCAGACTGGCAGTGTAGCTTGCGCAATGCATTCGCTATGAGGCGAACTTGACGACGCGAACCGAAATCCTGCAGAAACCAAAAAAACGTCGGAATTCATGCTAGTGTAGCTTAGGCTTAATGCTCTATTCACTGAGCTATGGGACGAATTGATTTTTATAGATTATCCCTTCTTACATTTCTTCTCGTTACGAGGCTCTTTTCTCTGGTCTTGCTGAGTCTAATATGAACTTTTTGTGAGGTGGCAGGCTTGTTTCATACATGCTGTTGTACCGAAAAGAATGCCCAGCTCATAACGAATATGGGATTAAAATCAGCCTCCGATCCTCGCGGCAGTTCCGCGGTGCTTTTGATTTTTTTTTTAAATCCTCTCCTTGTCTGAGCTGACCCACCCCTGTTCATCTGACCCCTCCCTGTCCGCTCTAACCCCACCCTAATCATTCTGACCTTCTCACTCGGCCGAACTCTCTGGTCTGGGGCGTGACATGCACTTACGAGAATACGATGCTGTTCGCATCTTGTTAACTGCGGTTTAATAGAGCCTGATTGCGCACAAGTACCACCCATCAATACAGCGATACTAGTCGGCCCACCATGTGCCTGACAGCATAAATTACGTCCTGCGCTGGGTCCTCCCAATCGATTCTCGGCATGGCCGCTTATGAAAATGCACTCGGATGATTGACGCATTGATCAGGACGGGGCGGCGTGGGTCGAACGCCCGGGTCGCCAGTGAAGGTCGGTATTTCTCCCTGTCGTCAGCATTTTCCGTGGGGCTCACGGCCGTCCCGTTAGTTCAGTGGCGGACGGATGGCGACCAGCGGCGCTCAGATGGGCAGCTAGCATGGCGGGGCGCTCTGTGGAACCTCGTGCCGCTGGGTGATGTTGCTCAGAGGATGGTCACGGCGGCGTGGCACGGGCTACGGCTGAGACCGGGCTGATCTGGTTGGGCGAGAACGGGACGGGTGGTCTGGGATGCTCCGAAAGCCACACTTGGTTATACGAGCTGGTCATTGACTTGTACGTGATGGGGAGTGGCTATATGTGATCCGTGTGAGAAAAAAAAAACATTGTGTGCTGCGTGTATGTGCGCTGTTTACCCTATACCAACCGCGTCTGACGATTGTTGTTTGTTCCTCGCCGTCAGGTGGCCATCAAGAACAACATCGACGTGATGTACTTTGCCTGCCTGGTGCCGGCTCACGTCTTCTTCGGGGAGGACGGCATGATGGACAAGCGCGTCTTCCTGGCCACGTGGAAGGAGATCCCGGCGCAGAACGAGATGCAGTTCACCATCGCCAACCTGGCCATGACGGCAGGTGAGTGTCCCGGTCCGTGGCGGCGGAGAATTCAGAGGGTGACGTCCTGCAGAGCGCTCTCTGTTGGCCGTTTTGCTCCGACACAGATGCTGCTACTGTCGAGAGTGAAGTTGGCAACTGTTTGAGTGGCCCACTTACTGAGCGCCACAGCCACAAACCAACGGGAGGCTCCGCTAATGGTTATGCTATGCATAATGCCCGGCAAGCGTCGCGATGCTGGGTCCGGTAAATTTCATTGGTACATATTGAAGCCGTCCGGCTAAATGCCAGCGGTGAGCTGTGGTCTGTCTGTGCCGTGGTGGAGTGAGGTTTCCCCCATCGGAGTGTTATCACCCGCCGCCCGCTGTCTCAACGGACTGCGCTCCGCCCCTCTCTCTCTCTCTCTCTCTCTCTCTCTCTCTCTCTCTCTCTCTCTCTCTCTCTCTCTCTCTCTCTCTCTCTCTCTCTCTCTCTCTCTCTCTCTCTCTCTCTCTCTCTCTCTCGCTCTCTCTCTCTCACACTCTCACTCACTCACTCACTCACTCACTCACTCACTCACTCACTCACTCACTCACTCACTCACTCACTCACTCACTCTCTCTCTCTCTCTCTCTCTCTCTCTCTCTCTCTCTCTCCCTCTCTCCTTTTCCTCTCTCTCTCTCTCTCTCTCTCTCTCTCTCTCTCTCTCTCTCTCCCTCTCTCTCTCTCCCTACCTCACCGTCAGTATAGGAAATACGAGCCGTTGCCTGGTCGATCTGACCGTCCTGCGGTACACAACCTGCTCCCACTGGCCGCAGATAAACATAGAAATCGGTGGCGGCCCGCCGGCCTTCCGAGCTAGGAGTCCTTGGCCTGCTCTGAAAAAAAATAATGGCCCATACGTTCAGGTGACAAAGCAACAATGGGCTATGTCACTGCGTTTGTATTTTCATTTTTGTGACAGAAATGTGTTATCTCGTATTTCCGCCACCAGCTTATCGAATATTACTGTATTTTTGTACATTTTGATATTTTTGACTTGGTTTGAAATATTTAAAAATGCAATGGCTTTGTCATACTATTTCTTTTATTTACCAAAGGTGAACATTGCTGATAGTTGAATGTCCATCTGGTCAACTTGCATCATCTTCCTCTTTAGAGCTGTATTTATGTTCCGGAGCGTCTCCAGTCTTTTCGCCGTGCTCCTACCGTAAGATTCTGCAGCGGGTTTGTCCATGTCGTGCCGCTCCCAGCGGCGCCCGACTGCAACCACTGACCAGACGAGCCGCAGAGCCCGCCGTCGTTCTATATTTGTCCGCGCTGAGCGACTGCGGTCGTCCGCCGGACTGCCAGTGCGACACGCCAGAGCCGGTTTCAGGCGCCGCCGCCGAGTACGACCGGTAATAAGAGTCAAGTCGAAAACTTGTCGGCGACGCCGTTTGATCAATGCTGGAGGGACGGCTCGGGCGGGCCGTAACTGACGGCTTGGACGGGCCGTAACTGACGGCTTGGACGGGCCGTAACTGACGGCTTGGACGGGCCGTAACTGACGGCTTGGACGGGCCGTAACTGACGGCTTGGACGGGCCGTAACTGACGGCTTGGACGGGCCGTAACTGACGGCTGGGACGGGCCGTAACTGACGGCTGGGACGGGCCGTAACTGACGGCTGGGACGGGCCGTAACTGACGGCTGGGACGGGCCGTAACTGACGGCTGGGACGGGCCGTAACTGACGGCTCGGCTGCGGCGGTCTGCCGGCTGACGTCACTGTCTGTTACGTCACAGTCTGTGACGTCCCCCCCCCTCCCCCTGTCACCCGCAGACGCCATCTCGGCCAAGCTGCAGAAGGAGAACGTGTTCACGATTGCCAAGCGGAACGTCGAGGGCCAGGACATGCTGTACCTCTCCATCAAGTTCATCAACGGCCTGTGGGCGCTGCTGGAGATCAAGGTGGCTCCGGGCTCGTCCAACATCACGGTGAGTTTTAATGAGCGCCTGGGGTGATGGAGATAGCACTCAACGGGCTTATCACACTGTGACAATCACATACCTGTTGACAATCACACTGTGTTCCATTGAAGACTATTGGATTATATGAATGTCAATTAACTGGGGATCGTGATTCTTAAGTCTGTCTACTTTATGGCTGAATTCGTTTGAGCTTTGAATAAGATTGTTTAACATTCAGATATAAGATGAAAGTCTCAGTTTTAAGATTATTAAGTAAATAATAATGCGAGTAGCCTGCTGTGTGGTGTTATGCTTACCACGATGAATGGCCGCTGGACTGCGGGCTCTGTAATAAGCCGCCGGCGCCCGCGACTGGCCGCGGTCTGCCTGTGCCGTTAATTTCTGGCCACGGCCGCTAACCTGCGCCGCCGTGTTACAGCTGGCCATCAAGTGCCGCACGTGCGAAATTGCTCCGGACATCAGCAACAGTGTTGAGGCCATTCTGCGCGCCTGAATGGCCCCCAAGACCCCGGCGCCGGCGCTGTTGCCGGCCGCGCCGCTACCCGGCGCTCCGGTGCTGCCGGCCGCGGCGCGGTCCGGACCTCCGGTGCTGACATCGTGTCGTAATTTGTTGGTCGCGGTTATGTTATCTCCTCTGTGAGTATGTGAAGACGAAGAGAACATTCCTGCGTTAGCCCCATTTGGTGAAAGCGCTGCAGAAAACGGAACTGAAATCTGAACCGCTCTCTCGGAAGAGGCTAGGCTGAGTGTTAGAGTTATTTATCATGCAGGGCGTCGCTGGTAGCCAACCGATTATATTGTTTAACGCGAGCATATGTGAACGTTACACAGTGAGCGGGCTCATTTATAGGCGGAATGGTGGCTTGAATTTGCTTTATACATTAGAATGAGCTGGCTAAGTTCGGTGGTGTATTCTGTAACCCGCACGGCGTCTGTATCTGTCCGACTCTGTATTATCTGTTCCCTGTATACGCGCAGAGGACGCCGGTGCGGGCGGCCCGTCCACCGTTTGGCGATATTCGTGTGTCCGAGCTGCCGCTTGTGATCCATGTAGTCAAAGGGCCACCGTCTGCGGGAGCCTAACTGGTCGTTGCTGTTCCAGCCCGACGTTCTTTGATCACCAACCACTGCTGATGTGTCCCGCATGGATGATTGCACGCGAAAGCCGCCGAGCCGGCGCCGCCGTTCCGAAGCGGCTGTCACCCGTGCCGGTGGTCGGGCGAGCCGCCCGTTCCGGCCGGTCTCTGTGCGATTTCTCGGCCGTCAATGTCCAATAGACCGGAGCAGAGCTGCGGTGCGTTTGTGAGTGACGGAGCAAACCGACGCGGCGGAGAGCCGGGCTCGGCTAGCAGTATTGACGGACTGGGCCCGGGCCGACCGGCCGTCTGCGTTTGGGCGGCACGTGCCCGGCATCGCCGCCGCCGAGCCGCCGCCGAGCCGCCACCGGTGACGAGGTAACTGTCTGAGACGGCGGCGGACGACGGCCGGCGATGGCCCCGACGGTCGCCCGGCCGCTCTTATGGCCATGGCCGGCCGCCGAAACTGCCCGGCCGGCGGTCCATCGGGCTCCAGGGGCTCTCCAATGCACGTGCTACGTTACAGGAGTCTGCTGAGGGCGCAGATGGAGCCTCGTCGATCGCCGCCGGGCGCCCGCCGAGCCGCGCTCGCTCGGCAGAGTGCGGTTGGACGCCGCCCGCCTGACAAGTTAAGTGCCGTGAGCGTGGCGAATCTGCGCCGGTAAAAGTTTGATTAGCCGGCTATTTGTAGGAGGGATTTGATTGGTGGTCTGGCGTGCCGCAGGCCGTGCATTATGAACATGTCGCCGGCGAAATGCACGGCTCCCACCGGGAATAGCCTCAAACTTTGTGCGACGCGTCGGTACCGAATCCACTAGACATGAGCGGCGAAATGTCGCCGTGGGCTCTTTGTCGGCTACACGATTCACAGCCGGCTTTATCTCAGGAGATAGTCGAACTCTTTGTCTCACGCCATTGAGAACGCGGACGGGACGGCAGCAGCTGACAATTCCCGGCCGTCTCGCCAGCTGTGCTGATGCTGTCCGATCGGCCGGTAGATAATGCGATTCGGGCTCGCCGTCAGTTTAACTCAATTGTAGCTTTTGCCGGCGAGGCAATGGGAGCTGACTGGTCGAGCGGCGTGTTCGGGTCCGGCTTTGTCCCATGTCGACGGCTAGGGACACGGTTTCTGCGTGGTGGGCTGCCTCAGAATTCGGTCCGATGCTAATGACATTCAGCGCTGACAGGACACCCACAGACCGGCACCAGAGCTCAATGAAAGTCGGAATTAAAATATCGCCTTCCGGGAGCGGATACGGGTAATTACCTTGACATCGATTTTATGCTGACTGAAGCAGAAACTGCCGAAACGAGAGGAATCCCGATCAGCTCGCAAATGGCTAGATAGCTGCCAAATGGGAATTTAATCCTCAATAGTTAGATGACTTATGGGGTGGTGCAGTTAAGCGTTCATTCGTCTGTAAAAGCTGGCTCGCGGGAGCGCATTGAACGGGGCGGGCCGGACGGGCACCGAGCGGCTGAGACAGGCGGTGAGTGGTAGACTAGCCCGCATCACAGCTGAGCGCTGCGGCACAGTATAACCTCCCGGGTTCGACGGCCGGCCGTTCAGAGAACCCGACACGAGGTGCCGCCCACAACGCTTGAGGCCTCCTAATTTATCCACATATAGATAGTACATCTAAAATCACATTTACCTAGCAGGACAGCTAATTCATGCTTTGGTCCAAGAGGTCCCGAGCTGACTGGATTCGCATGCCTTGCTCTTTTGGTTTGTTCTGGGAGTTCAAGGCTTCCAATTTCAATGCTGCAAGTGGCTGCACGAGCTCTTCATGTGAGTAGAATAAGACCATTATAAGCATCAAGAAGTACAGTTGGCAGTGTTGCAGCTGTAAAGGTATTGGAGACTCTACCGTCTCCCTAATAACATTATGTGATGCTTGGGTCCCGTATAACGTCGATCCGTGGAACTCTATGTGACTGGATTCTCGGGACGTGACGATTCACTGATCAATCAATATCGGCGCAGTCACGCCCAACTCACCCCTACTGTCTGCGTCATATGAATTTTAACATGTTTTGGCCTCTCTTTTCGTCCGAGCTATTTTTGAAACCACGCTGCGTGTTATTTGTAGACGCGATCCGAATGGTCAATGACGATGCGTCAGTCACTGTTCGCTTTGGCTGCTGACAGTTTGCTGACGATTTGCTGTCGATCCGGTAATCGAACGCAATAACATTTAATGGAAGGCATGGAATTTTCGGGGAACATGATGAAAAGATAGGTTTATTTCGGTTGTTGGGGATAATCCGTTCATAGGCATAGAAGCAAAAGACCGATCATTTATCATGCAATTTGAAGTGAACAGGCCGCTCTGCTGCCGCTGAGGCTCGCCGTGCCATAGTCGTCGGTTCAGCGGACGGAGGTCCTTCATTCAGCCGGTCCACCCTGATGGCACGCGCTCGGCCAAATGTCATGGGCTCCCACACGGCTATACGTTCGCCCACAAGGCCTTATTGGATGATCTGGGGACATGCAGTTCCGCGTATGTCGGCCCTCCACACGTGTGATGAGGTGTCGCTTCCGCGGTGTGCCCCAACTCCCCCGGATGTGGGCCGCGGTCAGAGTCGTTATGGCACTTTCGTTGCGGACATCGTACGATACGCCACTGACATCGTAATGCCGTCAGCCGAGCCCGGCCCGATGGGAATGGCTCGTATACGAGCTGGGTTGGCCGTGGCGCGTGCTGCCATTTTCTGTCACCCAGCAATTACCGGGTGCCGTCCAACACACTCAGGACGCGAGCTCGCTGGATCACGAGCGATTGCCGGTCATTGTGATATTGCTCGGACGAGGGAAATGCAGTCCGTCAGCGTAATCCTTGTTCAGTATATAATTGGGGGTTGTTATGTTGTATCATCCGATGATAATGGCTCATTCTTTTGCGACATGGGCAGAAAGTAATTGTGGCGCCATTTGTGTTTCGTGGTAAAACTATAGGACTCAAGTCGCTTTCATGCGTACCTATTGCGTAATGCTCAAGACTGTCTTACTGCGTACAGGTCATTAAGAAAACGTCTCATCTTATGCGGCTCAATGTACCGTGCGTTGTTATATCCTACGTTCACTTTAGATAAATCCAGCGCTCGGCTGTTATTGTGACAGAGCCTGCCTCTGATGTTACGGTGTTAAGTGCTGTTCTTTTTTTGCGATAATATTTCGGCAATATTTGGCGTTACAGTTTAGTATACGTCCCCGCCTTGGGGCAGTGTTTACCTAGCGGCGCTCAGGTATTTTGTGGTATAGTCTAAGCGGCGTTCGAATGTGTTGCGGTACAGTCTTCCAACGGCGCTCGGGTGTGTTGCGGTGCAGTCTACCTAACGGCGCTCGGATGTGTTGCGGTACAGTCTACCTAACGGCGCTCGGATGTGTTGCGGTACAATCTACATAACGGCGCTCGGGTGTGTTGCGGTACAGTCTGGCTAACGGCGCTCGAATGTGTTGCGGTGCAGTCTACCTAACGGCGCTCGGGTGTGTTGCGGTACAATCTGGCTAACGGCGCTCGAATGTGTTGCGGTACAGCCTACCTAACGGCGCTCGGATGTGTTGCGGTACAGTCTACCTAACGGCGTTCGAGTACTACGGTACACCGTGCAGTTCGAGCATAAGAGCAGAATAACGCGAGTATTCCAGGTCAACAATGAGAAAACTGCATCGAATGAGACCAGATTTCACGATATCTACATACAATGTATTTTCATGCTCACACCCACGAATGGCCTCACACCGCCCCACTCGGGCCTTGTGTCTGTGCGGGGCGAGGGCAGATTTATTATGGCGTATCGTTTATCACCCCGCGGCAGCGGCTCTATCATAGCGGCACTCGGACTGCCGGTTGAGCTAGCTCGGTCATCCCGTCCTCTAGCCGGGACGTGACATACATACATTTTATGCCGGCCGTAGCTCACAGCGTCACGGATAGCTTAAATATTGCAGACCTGCTTCACATAGCATCGTAGATATCCAGTCGCCACATTTATGGTACTTCAAAAGATAAGTGTCACGAGTCGCCGAAGGAATGTTGGCAGTTCCCATGAAGATCGTCCGCCGCGGACATCATGCAAATCAGAGGCCGATGTACGAGGTCGCGACGGTCGGCGATGGCTGCCATTCTCATCAGTCGTTCTGCTAACTACGACAGAGCTCATCAGCTCGGTCATTTGTAACGCGATTCCAACCAGAAACCGGGCGTGGGCGGCGCGTCCGACCGCAGTCGGGTCTTCCTTCGAGTTTCTGGCCGTCGACAGGGGTCAAGTCCGGCCTCTGACCACCGACAGTGGGTACGTCTGGCCCCCGGTCAACGACAGGGACTTTGTCAGATCGCTGAACACTACAGCAGCAGTCGTGTCTATCACTGATCAAGCACTGGAAGCCGCAGTCCCTCGCTTTTCCAGCACTGGTCACCCGACGCACAATTCCTACATCAGTCACCCGACCCGAGCGGTCGGCTAGACCCTGGAACTCCCAGACAGCGCGTCGGGCGTCCGCGAGAACAATTCAGAGCCGTCGTGCTCTGAATACGCCCACCGACCTCGCCGGGAGTGGTTTGCGATCATATTTCACGTGCCGCGTCACAGTTCGCTCGGCGGCGGCAGCCGGGACCGTCGCCGAGGTCGGCCGGTGACGTCAGCCCGGCCGGGTCAATCCGAGGTGACGGTGACTGATCGGGTCGGAGCCGCCGACGCACGAATATCACACATACATTACGGCCAGCCAGCCGCCGGAAAACAGCATACGACACACTCAGGTACAGTCAAACACCGAGCGTTTCGCGATCTCCGGCTGTCGGGTCGCTGCAGCGGGCGGCGGCTCACCGGAGAATGCTCTCCATCAGCACGCAGGCCAGCAGGACGGCCAGCGCCGCGCGAGCTGCCGGCCTGAGACCCCGTGCCGCCGAGCTGGCGGCCTTTCTCCGCTGGACGGCCGCCACTGTGTCGCCTGGGACAGCAGATCGATGACCCGGGTCATTCAGCAGTCGGTACCCAAGGTTAATGTCGCGCTCCGGGGACAGCTTTACAGCCAGGTTACCGCCCATGGCGTTTGAGAATCACCGCACCACTGCGGCAACGAGCATATCACGTGTGCGGTCTCTGGCGGGCAGTTCAGACCCACTGCACCCGGTCACCCGCAACAAAACCTGTCACGTGACTCGCCCCACCGGCCACGTGACCTTTGTGACCGGGAACTGACCTTGTGACACGAAGACGGCGACGCTGGCGGCCCGTGCGGTGCCGGCCGTACAGGTGTAGTTGCCGCCGTCGGAGAGACGCACGTCCCGTATAGTCAGGGTGCTGGTCGTCTTGTGTGGTGAGTGTCGCACGCTCACCTGGGATGGGTGGGTCAGTCAGGGTCAGACGGGGTTATATAGGCAAGGCTCAGAAGGTTTTGCATTAGGATCATACAGTATCTGACTGGGTCACACACGACACGGGCTGGGTCACACAAGCTTAGCTAATTTCATTTTTCGAGCCATATTTGGCATTGAGTTGCCCCGCTGAGCCACTCCGCTGTAACTGTGGTTCCCTGTGAGTTATACGGCCCATAAGTAGTCCCCTGTCGGTCGGTCGTGTGAGTCGTCCGGTACCGGTTCTTACCTTCATGTCTGGCCGGAGCGTGTACGGGTTGAACTCCTTGCCGTTATGGTGCCACACCACTAAAATGGAAGACGACACAACCTGAAA
This sequence comes from Amphibalanus amphitrite, assembly GCF_019059575.1. Classification (NCBI taxonomy): domain Eukaryota; kingdom Metazoa; phylum Arthropoda; class Thecostraca; order Balanomorpha; family Balanidae; genus Amphibalanus; species Amphibalanus amphitrite. The sequence goes on along the minus strand of NW_024882512.1, from coordinate 215,705 downwards.
GAACAGAGCAATGCTTAGCAATAATGCTCATACGCCATACAGACTTTGGCTGTGCAAAAGCCCCTTTTCTCAAGCCGTCAAGATTTGATCCACATTTGTAGCAAGGAACTATCGTAATATCCAGACAAATTATACGGTGCTTAACTTGTGGGAACACTGCAAGTATTGGTCCTCGATTTAGGAGCTTTGATAGCCACGAGCGCAACCATCAGTCCATCATCCACCACCGAAATCCTGAGCCCAGTACCCGCTGCTGGATTGATTCTGCGCTGAAGTTGAGCGCAAATATTCGCATACAAGTTTTATTTTCTCGCGTTCGGTACCTGTGTGCCCGCTGTCCCCCACTTGTTCGCCGTCCCCATATAGCCGGCCGCACACTCACCTGTTTGACGGAGCAGGTGAGGCTCATCGAGGAGCCTCTCTCCACGTGGTACACGCCACTGCCGTGGATGTCTGCCACGGGCTGTACCACGTGCAGGTGTACCAGCTGGGCTAGCCGGCCGGTGCTCGTCGAAATCTGCAGACGACGGGAGATTATAGTGATGGTGACGGACACGGCCGGATCGTGACGGTGACGAGCAGGGTAGTGACGGGACATGGAAACGTGACGGACTCTTGACAATAGACATGACCGGGTTGTGTCGGATATTGATACGGGACACGGTCGGACAGTGACGGATATTAGATGCCCGACATACTCGTAGTCAGGCAGTGACGAAGGTCAGGCGGTGACGGGGCTTGGGATTAGACATGGTCGGGCAGTGACATTCACAGGCACGCGATAGTGATGAACATTAGACATGAGGCAGCCCCCAAAATGCACAACCCTCTGTGTGGTGTGATAAGGTCCAGAGTTGTTCAAATACCTCAAGACCTTGCAAGAGCCTCTGTACCCCGATGTGACGTTTCCCGACCCCCCCCCCCCTGCTGCTGATACTCGTCCTGTCCCCAGTTGACTCTCTCCCTCTCCCAACTGATACCATCTGCCCCATGTCTCTGTTTGTCTGTCTGTCTGTCTGTCTGTCTGTCTGTCTGTCTGTCTGTCTGTCTCTCTCTCTCTTTCTCTCTCTCTCTCTCTCTCTCTCTCTCTCTCTCTCTCTCTCTCTCTCTCCCTGTCTCTCGCTCACTCTTTCTCTCTCTCTCTCTCCCCAGCTGACACCCTCCCTCTCCCCACCTGACACTCGTAGAGCCCTCTGTCTCGACTTCGCACGTGGCTGATCTTGAGCACCCAACTGCCCACCACTGGGTCGTGATAAATGTGAAACCGATGGTCGTGAGTGAAGCGCGTCCTTCCGGAGGTCAGAAGATGCCAGTCGCGCCGCCGGAGCCACGACACCTGCCGGGGTCAAATGAGGTCAGCGGGTGAAGTACGCCTGCTGGGGTCGAGTGAGTTCAGAGGTGCAGCCCTAACAGGATTCAACTGAGGCGCCATGGCCCACGCCACCTTTCGAGGTTAGCCGACGCACAAAATTATTAAGACGTAATACAAGGTCAGAATTATCGAGAAGAGACATTTCAGCCTTCATGTTATCTCTCAGATATTTAATGAATGAATTATTTTTCATAGTCCCTTTAGGTCCAAAATACATATAAAAACAATACCAGTGCGTAGTCGAACAGAAGCTTCTGTCCCGGACAACAATTATGCTACTTAGAGAGGTACTCTTCGAATCATTACGCAAAGGTCAGGTCACACAGGGCCATTATCCATGCCAATTAATGCACGCTGACCACGCTGACACATTGGACTGGTCACGTCGGGACATTCCGCCAATTAATACCCCCACCCAATCACCAGCAAAGGTCAGGTCAGACGGAGACATTAGCCGCATCAATCACTCCTTCGTATCACCCGCGGTGGCAGGGGTCGGGTCAGTGTCTATCGCACCTCGGCGGGCCGGTCGAGCGGTCGACTGGGCTCTGTGCAGTGCAGGAACGCGGTGCCGCCGAGCTGAGCTGTGACGTTGGAGATGGCCGGCTCTCCACCGGAGCTGTGCCACAGACGGCGGCTCTTCAGGACCGGGTCGGGCTCGATGCGGAACCCGCTGCCGCCCAGCTGACTCCAGTCGGCGTCTGTGAAATGCAGATGGTGGGACAGATTGTAATGGTTAACAACACGTAAAGGCTAACAACACAACAGCCTCTGAGCTTTATTTATCTTTGGTCTGAGGCATATCTATCGGTGGTGGTGTCTCATGTCAGAGATGACTGCGGTGAGGCTAGAAATGATCTTTACGTGCCAGCGCAGCTGACGTCAAAAACTTCTCAGAGAAACTGCATTTCATGGCATGTGCCTCGTGCCGAGCAATAAACGACAATAACTGAGCGTCAAGCAAAGTCCCTAGGCCCAAGCAGAGAAAGGATATTTTTACAATTATGCCTTTTGCTTTGCTTGGCGGATTAGGTGTAGAGGAATAGAGCACTGAATTGGACATATTATGGTTTTCCTTTCATAAATATGCAAGATATTACAACAAAAATTACCCGACGTTTCGTTTATTATAACTTTTTCAAGGGTAATGAAAAGACACACATTTATCTACGAGAACATGGGATGTGTAACAGCGCGGGCAATTCTTCGTAGTAACACTTCCTGTCTGCAAACAGGTCACAAAGAAACAATTCACAAATCATAATCTCTCCTGACTAAAGATGCGGCTACAGAAGCAAGCCTAAAAAATCCATTTGAAATATTCAAAGTTTGACCAGTAGCGATAAATGCCGCCTCTACAACTTTTCGCTGAACTTTGGAAAAATTCCTGTCGACACTTGTAGCCCCTGTCCAGTTAGGCAGATGCCCTTCTTCCTCTGCGTGAACAACAAAGGCGTTCGAAACTCTATGATTGCGCATGTCTCCCTTGTGCTCGCGAACCCTCGTTTTTAGGCCCCTTCCCGTTTCCCCGTAGTACACGCGTGGGCATCCACCGCAAGGAATTTTATATACTACGCTATCTCTGTTTGACTCTCTTTTGTTTCGCTTGAAAATTCCGCCTATTTTCTGTCCTCCTTTTGCAACAATGGATAGGGCCGGGCCCACCAGCTTTTGTACCTGTTCAGTAAGAGGGGAATAAGGGGCTATCACCGACAGTGTATTCTGCGCGTGCCTTTCAGATACGTCAGCTACCCTAGTGTTGGATTGAGACCAAATCCGTTTAGCTTTGTCCCTGAGGGATATGAGTTTGGCCAAAGGGTATCTCAGCTGTAAGAATGTATTGGTTATGTAATCAATTTCTTCCTGTGGCAGGTCTTGTGAGCAAATTCGAAGGGCGCGCAAGAAGAATCCGATAACGACCCCGGACTTTACCTTCTGACTGTGTCCCGAGAAATAATGTATGAGGTCATTCCTATTAGTGGGCTTCCGGTAGACCGTGAATTTAAGTGAGTCGCCCGTCCGTAACAATAGAGTGTCTAAGAATGGTAACCGGCCGTTCTCCTCCTCCTCGACAGTGAACTGAATCGCAGGATCCACTAAGTTCAGTTCCCGAAGTAAGTCCGTAAGGTTAGTGTCTATGGGGACACAGGAAAGTACGTCATCGACATACCTCACCCACAGGTTATGTTCTCCTAAGATACTCTTGTAATGGTCCTCCTCCATTGTTTCCATGTAGAGACAATATTTAGACTCTATTGTTACGGACGGGCGACTCACTTAAATTCACGGTCTACCGGAAGCCCACTAATAGGAATGACCTCATACATTATTTCTCGGGACACAGTCAGAAGGTAAAGTCCGGGGTCGTTATCGGATTCTTCTTGCGCGCCCTTCGAATTTGCTCACAAGACCTGCTACAGGAAGAAATTGATTACATAACCAATACATTCTTACAGCTGAGATACCCTTTGGCCAAACTCATATCCCTCAGGGACAAAGCTAAACGGATTTGGTCTCAATCTAACACTAGGGTAGCTGACGTATCTGAAAGGCACGCGCAGAATACACTGTCGGTGATAGCCCCTTATTCCCCTCTTACTGAACAGGTACAAAAGCTGGTGGGCCCGGCCCTATCCATTGTTGCAAAAGGAGGACAGAAAATAGGCGGAATTTTCAAGCGAAACAAAAGAGAGTCAAACAGAGATAGCGTAGTATATAAAATTCCTTGCGGTGGATGCCCACGCGTGTACTACGGGGAAACGGGAAGGGGTCTAAAAACGAGGGTTCGCGAGCACAAGGGAGACATGCGCAATCATAGAGTTTCGAACGCCTTTGTTGTTCACGCAGAGGAAGAAGGGCATCTGCCTAACTGGACAGGGGCTACAAGTGTCGACAGGAATTTTTCCAAAGTTCAGCGAAAAGTTGTAGAGGCGGCATTTATCGCTACTGGTCAAACTTTGAATATTTCAAATGGATTTTTTAGGCTTGCTTCTGTAGCCGCATCTTTAGTCAGGAGAGATTATGATTTGTGAATTGTTTCTTTGTGACCTGTTTGCAGACAGGAAGTGTTACTACGAAGAATTGCCCGCGCTGTTACACATCCCATGTTCTCGTAGATAAATGTGTGTCTTTTCATTACCCTTGAAAATGTTATAATAAACGAAACGTCGGGTAATTTTTGTTGTAATATCTTGCATATTTATGAAATAATCATCACATTACAACTCAACATGGTTTTCCTTTTAGAGGTAATCCTTTTCAATTACATACTTAAACCGGCTGCCATTGTCACCATGATGTATTTTAGACCAACCTTTTTTTTACATCGGTTCACCAAATACCCGAGATGGCCAAAGGCAAAGTTTTGCTCAAATATACCTCATGAGGGAATTTATTTTCAACTCAAGCATCCGAAATGCTTGATGTTATTCAACTCATTCTGTTGTTGCCAAATGTTGAATATATGTTTTGACCGAAAAGTTATTATATTGGTTATAACATTGGACGCTTTGCAATCATTTTTATATTATCCATGCAACTACAAGACGGGACATTCGTGTACCGTTACTTCAAAGACCGTGGAAGTAATTGGACTGATACAATATGCGAGACTGTCGGCCGGCCAGCGCTCCCCGGGATACACTTTGACACTAAAGGATTCGAAAATTGAATTATGAAGGAGGCACAGACGTGACTAGAATTAGGGTCGTAAAGCTTTCTTAGTAAGATCATAGAAGAACAACGTTAGAATGTTTAAATTGTTATTGATCTAGATCAATGAGGGAAACCACAGATCCGTGTTCAAATGTAACCGGTGGCTTGAGATTAGCGAAGACATGAAATACCCGTATTCAACTCAATTGCAAAGTAGGAAATATAAATGTAAAATATTTCAATAGCGTTCATGGCAGCGATATGGCCATTGTTGTCTACCAAATGATTTCATGATTTATAAAGAGTGCGAAAATTCGTGGTTATACAGTATACACAAACACGAGGGTTTAATTGCTAGCACTATAACAATTACCTCCCTTTTTACTGGCCCTCCAAGTCATTGAATGACATGTTCAGGTTCCTACTGTTGGTAGTCGTCTGCCATTATAGCGCAGTGCTGCATAAGTGGAACAATCTGCTAAAGCCACCTGCTCGTCCACAATGGGAATCGTAGCCAAATGCATCCATATGTCCTCAGTAATTATCCTCATCACATATAGTTTATGGTCGATGCTTAACGTCAGGTGCTGTGAATGCAATGGCAGGGCGAATGTAGCGCAGTGGTGACTGGCGGGGTGTACTTTTACGGGGCGAATGTAGCGCAGTGGTGGCCGGTGGGGTCCATCTTTTTACGAGTGTCCACTCACCTGCCTGGTTGAGTACAAATGTCACAAAAACTATTGACATGATGACTTGCTGCCTCTCGTATCTGAAAACCAAACAAAATGGCTCGTTAGATTATGCATAAGTCTTTCATTTTACATGACAGCACTATCTCAACATTATAAGCAACTATGATAAAATTTGCACTGCACAGTACAGATCAACACATAGATAATTCGTGCGACGTCATTATTGCAAGCAGCTGTAGTTGCAAAATATTGACTAACTGCAACCAGACTGTGTGCCCATATGAGCGTCAACAGTGTAGGTGCCGAGTGCCTATACATCAGCTTGCCAATCAAAGCAAAATATATAGCACCTAGTGTGCATGGCTCACAACAATTCAACACGTCACCACCATCATTTGTTTGCCCTTCCGTGAGCCCTGTTTGTGCCGGACCGGGCGACCGGCTCGGTGTCGGGTCATATCGGGGCGTCCGCCGCCGCCGGCCAATCGACGGAGACCGGTCTTCTATATGTGGCCGGTCAGAGGGAGCGCGGTGGACGGACTGCCCACATTGAAACCGACAGGCCCCCGGGACACGTTCTGAGACCGTTATTAAAGACGTCACCCTGGCGTCTGCGTCTTAGCGAGTCAGAGAGGCGCGGAGGCGGGGATGAGACTGAGCGAGCTGGATCGCACAGCGCGGGCTTTCAGGCATCTGCAGAAGGAGAAAGAAATGGATGCGACAGGAAGTCTGGAAGCCTCCGTGCAGTCTGTCTTTATTTCATGGAAATTATGACACATGACTTAGACGAACGAGAAGTCAGCAAGCATTGTTTAACTCAAGATATTGCACATAAATTTACAATGCGATGCATCATGTCCGCATGCAATTATATCAACGGGTCAGTTGGTATATCTCAGTCTGCGACAGTACAGACGGCTGCATTTCGTAGCGTGACTGTCGGCTGCTGTATTGACGGCACGTCAGGACGCCGGCCGTTATGGGGTCGAAGAATCGGCTGTGGTCTCACCGTGTAACCGGCGACAACAATGGGCGGCTCAGGGCGCTGCGTGCGCGCATTGTTGGCGATTCCCAGCGGGCGTGACGGCTCGAGTCGGCTGTGCGGTGAGGCCGCGAGTCGTCAGACACCGGTCGATGGGACCGGAGGGCGGCTGATGGCCTCATCAGGGCCACTCTCCGGCCGCCCACGGGACTCCGACATCACACTGACGTCAGACGTCACCGCGCGTCCGGCTCACCCGTCCGGCCGTCCGTCTGTCCGTCTGTCCGTCCGTCCGGCCGTCCGGCCGTCCGTCCGTCAGTGATCCCCGACCGTCACCTCCAGACGGCGACACGCAATCGATATTGGAGTCATCCGGCATGGCTCATAATGGCTGGAGTAATGTGTCGGATTCTCGGAGCGCTCTACCACGATAGATTTGGCTCGAATTGAGCCGAGGAATGCTGCTTAGGAATGGATCGCGCTCGATGGATTTCAATGCCACATTGAGCAGGCACCCAATCATTGCCTAAATGAACGGCTAGCGAAGGCAAATTGATGTTCGCTGGGTATGTTATGTAAATTTATTGAGTCGGGGCTTAGTCATAGGCGGTGGAAGAGGGGAGGCGCATCAAACCACGCAGCCGAGTTAGCGACATGGAAAGCAAAATATGATTGGGTACCTACTTCGTAGAACAATATCGGTGTGACCCTTGGCCCGTATCGCTCTTCTTACCGTGATATAGATGACGAAGTTAATTTTATGAGGATTGAGGACCAGATAACACGACCTCATATTTAGGTTATCAATAGCCGTTTTCACGACGGTCATCTGGTACACATTCGGTGCACATTTGGTGCAGATTAGGTACAGATTTGGTCAAATTAGGTTCAGTGTATCTCTTAGAAGCTATCAGCTAGGTTTGCACTAATTGCTTATATGCCTCCTTTGTCATATTATCAGAGAGCATCACCGATTAAAACACTGAAATAAATTCATAAAATGAGGATATTTGCTTTAAAAGAGATTAGGTGCAGATTTGGTCAAATTAGGTGTATTCGCCGGATAGCCCGTCGTGAAAACGGCCAATAATCTTTCAAGGAAAATTAATTTTCCGCATCATCAGAATCGTTTTAGGGATGACTGCCTTTATCATTACAATTACCGAAGAGCATAACGAGGCAGCTTATTGTCCACACAGCCGCGCGCACCTAATGGTTTCGTAGTATATTGGCAATAATAAGTGCGCTATGTGCACTATGACATCGATGTATCGTGCTTTATGTACTCCATGCATGATGAAACGATTACCATAAATTGCGGCTCAGGCAGGCAAAAAACAGACGGGACCGTGGCGACATATAAGTGCAGGCACCTGTTTTTTAATGATTATCATACCATGTCTAGTATTCCGTGACCGTACAGTGGCAAACATAGATATAAGCGTTTTCTTCATTAGGATGAGCAAAAATGATGTCTTATATCATCATTGCAATGCATATTGGTCCCTCATCTTCACCTCATGTCCTGCGAGGGATAGACTTAAAAGCTAGGGTGGAGTGAATCAGAAACGTGTGTGCTGTATCTTGGCTATGTGTAACGAGCTTTTGTGTTTTTTTTTTTTTTTTACTTTTTACTGCTCCCTTGTGTATTTGTAGCTCGCAAAACCAAATTCATGTAGACCGGGTCAAACTCAGTTCAGAACTTTTATTCGCTAAAATATCATCGGTATTCTAGGAGCTGCGAGCAAGTTGTCAAAGAAAATCTTGCTGACTATAACATTCCCGGAGCGAGTCGTCTTCAGTAGCTACCCTGAAACCGGCATTCATAAAAGCAGTGTGAGCCGGAAAAGAGATGTTCGTTTAAAGTCCTCTTATCTGGTGCTCTGAAATCAGGTCACGTGATCCCAAAACTGAATGGCGCTAGTGGTGACAGCATACAAAGCAGGGGTCAGAGCCGGCACTTCTATTCATTCCAGTGAGGTAGCGATTGTAGAATAAAGCGTTATCCGCTTTTCGTAGCAAGTTAACGTTACATGCATTTTGTCAGCATGTCATGGGTGGCTAAAGCAAGATGCACTCCTTGCAAGGTTAGATGCGTCACTTTTGCAATGTTGACCTTGCGTGACGTCATTTATGACGTCATCAAGGTCATATTAGTTTTTCGTCAATAACTCCCGATCAAATTGAGCTAGCGAGTCGGGAAAGCCACCAATGGACCCAGGAAGACCTGCCGAGTCGAATGGCATGCGACATTACCTCTTTCGACCAACTTCGTGACCTGGGGGTGCTGACCTGACCTTGACCTGAGGTCAACACCCTAAGTTGACCTGAACCGAACAAAAAGTATATCATTCGACGCTCCTGAGTGAGGCAAACACGATGCTGTCAAAATCGCGGCTCTGCGGCCGTTTTTTGCGACGTTGTTCACCAAAAACTGAACCGTACCTTGGGTCACTTGGCCTGACCTCAGAGGTCACCGGTTGACCTAGGACCTTAAAATCGGGTACCAATCTCTGCGTCTCGTAACGGCGCACACGCTCGTTTTTTTCGCGACGCGCTAGCTCCACCAGGGGCGAAACGGCGAGGGGGGTCGTACCCCTCGGCCGGCGCGTATGTAGAAAACCAATAGGTCCGGCGAGAGTTAAAAAAAAAATCCACGCACCCACCGTGTGACGACAGTCGTGCCTTCGTATCCGGGTGGCGCCGGCACAATTTGTCACCAGGGAGGCCGCAAGGTGATATATGGTCGCGGCTATGATTGCCACGCATTACATAACACCCCCTAGTCCACCGGCGGGTTAGAGTATGATGTATGCTGGCTCATTCTTCAGCCCAGAACAGCACAGTCGTTTATTTCACCCGGGTGTTGTCGGAATGCAAGACTTGGTGTAGTGACGAAACGTATCACATTTACAATGCAAATGAAGTCGTGCAACGTATATGTATTGTACTAACTACCAGTATAACGCCTTTTGGGGCGACTAACGGAGCGAGCGAGAGGGTGGGCCTTGCACGTGCGAAATTGCGAGGGGGTACCTCCAACTGACTTGTGCACGGCACCCTACTAGCCGGTCTCTAGCGATGTGCCAAATTTGAGCACAATCGGCCCAGCCGTTCTCGAGATCTGGAAGCGGCACCCTGCACGTGCGCACGTGCAAAATGGGTCCCATCTGACTTGTGCACGGCACCATACTAACTGCTCCGTAACCGTATACCAAATTTGAGCGCAATCGGTCCAGCCGTTCTCGAGATCTGGAATCGACCCCTGCACCTTTTCGACCCCTGCACCTTTTCGTTTTGCACGTGCATAAGGAGTCACCCACATGCATCGGAAATAGTCCAATGCTTGGTAGCAGGAATGAAGCTACCCTACAAAAATTACCGCGTGTAAATCGGTTAAGTGGTTGCTGAGATATAAGCGTCGCAAAATCGTGACCACGGCCGCCGGCCGGCCGCTCATACTCAGAAATTTCTAGTTCTAGGATAGGAAAATGGTTAGAGTACAATATCGTGTTTGATCACAGATGATGTCTTTAAGCATTTAGTCCAGGTCGGGTCAGGTCAGGTCAGGTCAACCAGTAGGGGTCGTGACGGGTATTCGTAGTACGTGTCAACCGTCTCTGACAGCATCGTAACATGTTACGAAGGCACCCAAACTACTTCGTAAAGGTTCAAATGATTTCTAAATTCGAATTCAGCTCCAAAAAAACTAGCCTAGAAACATGTAAAAATCGAAAAAGTGAGCCGGGGTCACCAAAGGCCAATGACCTGACCTGACCTTTAGGTGACCTTGACATCCACCCTAATGCATGGGAGCAGCATCAAATCACATGTTTGAACATTTGAAATCACGAAAAGCTTGCAAACGCGCGACTAATGTGAGCCGACATACGCCAAATCGCGACTCCGGCCAAACATGGCCTCGGAAAGTAGGTCACAGGTCAAAGGCCATTTGGGTCAGGGTCATGCAATTTTCAGGGTAGATGTAAATTTGATGTATGCGAGAGTACTGAAAGTTGTGTCACGATCGGCCGCTTTTTACGCGAGTTATTCGAGAAAAACCTTAGGGGAGGGTGCCCCCCTCTGTGCCCGCGAGGGTTAACCCTCGCCCGCACATGGGGGGGGGGGGGGTTGCCACCCCCCCCAGGTAGTCTTTCTGCTCTGCACTCAACATTTTTAGAGCTAGAAGGCTGATTTTTCGTATAGCTGCTCCTCTATCCTTTCTTGATGTCCACTGAAAATTTCAAGTTTCTGTGACTTTTGGTTTCGGAGATGAAACCTTGTTTTTCAGGTCATGTCATGACCCAAATGGCCAATTCTCGACATCTTGCGTTGGCTATGGGTCTTGTGAGCTTTTGACACCTTGATTTCGGCCTTTTTTACCAGTCTTACCTCCCACCTATCATGGAACATGTTGTTCGACGATGTACAGATGTCAAGGTCAAGGTCAAGGTCAACTTAGGTCATCTAAGATAATTGCGTTTTAGGCAAGCGGAATTTACTTTTTGTGAAGTTTTTTTACTGCATTTTTGGTAAAAGCTTCTCAGATCATGATTTCATGTAATATGGACACATAAACAATCGGTGCACACATCAGTATACACACAGACACACACAGACATACAAACACATATAATTAACCTTGACCTAACTTGACCTGAAATGACCTCAGCAGCAAAAACCTGGTCGGGTAGTGTGAGAAAGAGGTTCTAGCTGGCTTGGCACCAGAAAACGGCATCGTCATCGGTATATGATAAGCAGCACACTTGATATCAAACGGTGACCCAAAACAGCAACATTTTTTAGTTTGACCTGACCTGGAAGGTCAATGACTGACCTGAGAAGGTAAAACTGGGTATGATTGGATTCGTCTCTTCCCAAAGAATCTTTTTGGTCTTTACCGCTAAGCTCTATCTCCAACAGGAACGAAATGGCGCGGGGGGGGCAACCCCCCCCCCCATGTGCGTTCTAGGATGGGAAAATGGCATGTGCGGGCGAGGGTTAAGCCTTGTGCCCAAAGCATCAGTGAGTACGTCTATCAAAAATTGGTGTTAAATACAATCCTCTACGTTGTGCTTTGCATCCAGTAAACGCAACCCGGCCCTCAGGCCCCATAACAATTAAAAGCGACAATGTGGTCCTCATGTAGCGTAAGTGAAAAGTTCTGCGCCAGAGCACATTCTTCCCGAAAGTAATTTTCTTCGTGACAAAGGTAAGGCCTAAAGCTTAAGCTCGATAAAAGTTCAACGGCCCAATATCTTTCCCGTCGGCATTCAAGGTATCTCAAAGTGATTTCCATGTGTATGGATCTTCACTTTGGAGCGTCCGTGAAACATTCAATTAAGTGCGGTAAAGTTCACCTGAGGGGACCATAAATCACTAACCTGTGAGAGCGTTCCATGGTGACGGCGACACGCCACCGCCGAGCGAGCCGGCCCGATGTTAATCCTTTGACACGTGCCGGCTGATGTAAGGCGATCGGCGATCCGCACCTGCCATGCGACGCTGCACGGAACACGACTGATGGTATTCCAAACACTGTCTGAACTTCCCCGGCACGTCACGTAGCTCACGGCATTTCAAACGCCATCCAAACTTACCGCGGCACGTCACAGAACTCCCACAGTATTTCGGGCTGTCTCAACTTATCGCTGCTTCACCTGCTCTCTCAGCCCACTCGGCTATTGAAAGTCTCAGCAGAAATCTGGGCGCCCAGTTCCTGATCTGATTTCTGATCCGCTGTCTCGTCAGATATATCCGATGCTCAGTGTCTCAGCGGCTGCCTCTGCCAGTCAAAACTTCGGCAATGGCTCAGCCGCCAGCTGGCGTAAATGGCTCTCAGTTTGTTACAATCACGCTCTAACTACCGTTTTAATGCCCGTTACAGCCTCTCGCAAATATGATTTGTCCCTTTCATTCTCATCTTTAAAAATTCCATCACCGATCCAACTGTAGTTAACGTCCAACTATAGCTGACTTAAAACTATCGTACTGTTTACTAAAACATTGTTTTTTGATAAAACTTAGACACCATTCAACATCATCTTAGTTGCGTCGATAACAAAATAGGATGTGTTTATGTTCCAGGAAGCTCCTGTCCGCGTCTGTTCTCCAGCGAGCAGCCAGTTACGATTCTTTCCCGATCCCGCACAGTCTCTCTGTAGCTATTCACTTTCCCTCCGGACAGTCCCGTCTGTCTCAGCACCGCTCCTTTAGACAGTTCCGTCACTCTACCCCGCACAAATCCGCTACCAATCTCCCCCGCACTGCACCGGTGACTTGTCCTCTCGTCCCGGACCGGTCCGACTTCACACCACCTCGGACGACAACCGACACACCACTGACCGGGGCCGACCCGTCGGCCGCCGGCGCAGGCGCCCCGCCGCGCTTCCCGGGCTAGCAGGTATTCCGACAGAAGCACAGTTTGCTCACACAGCCGTGGCGCTAACTCGATCCCCTAAACAACTTCATCCAGCGCGCTTGGCGCGAATAGAACAGAGAATGGCGGCTTTAGCCTGAGCCCGCACGGTCAAAACAAATCCGCGGCGGTCGTGCGATTTGATATGTGGGTTTGTTTGCTATTCGTCGAGCATCGTGCGAGCGGTTATTATGTTTGAATGTCCGTGCTATTGCGATGTAGTAGTTGTGGGCATGTGTCTGCCCGACCATGAATAGTGAGCATTTTATGCCAAGCTTATTTCATAATCCTTTACCTTTTTTGAATGCTTCGGTTACGGGACATAGTTTTCATACTCGTGTTTGGTCGCCGATATGCAATTGTTTCCCCATTAAATCGGCTCACTTGCACCACCTAAGCTGAACAGGGGACAACTGCAAAGAGAACCCTTAACCCTTAAAGGGATGGATCGTATAAATCACCGATCGATCGCACATATCATCGTCAATTTTGGCATTCCTTGTAGATAACCTCTTTGATACGTTGTCTAAATATTGGAAGTCCCAGAGCTCTCACGTCAAGTCACAAAAATGGCGTTTTAACCCTCGCCGGCCGAGGGGGGGGGGGGCGGGTGCCGCCCCCCCATAGGGTTTTTTCGCGATAGCTCCGAACACGCTGGCGATAGAGAGCTGAAACTTGGCATACCTGACCTTTGATCCAAGCCGCATCTTTTGACACCAACCGCATTTTTGGGTCAGGTCAGGTCACTGACCTATGACGTCATAAGTGAACCTCTGCACGGTCTTCAGATGTCGCAACTTCGCAACGCCCTCACTGCCAGAGGAGATGTCACAGGGAAATGAAACTTGCAGGATCTAGTATCAATTATGAGTCCCACAACTTGTATATCTCGGATTTTTCCTAAAGGTCATATGAGGTCAGGTCATTTTCGTGACCTCACCATTATAAGTCAATGGGGAAAAATGAAAACTGCTATTCTGGCGCCGGGAACGATCTCCAACTATCTCAAGCACACAGAATCGTGATTTGATGCACTCCTTGCAAGGTTAGATGCGTCACTTTTGCAATGTTGACCTTCCGTGACGTCATTTATGACGTCATCAAGGTCATATTAGTTTTTCGTCAATAACTCTTGATCAAATTGAGCTAGCGAGTCGGGAAAGCCACCAATGGACTCAGGAAGACCTGCCGAATCGAATGATATGCGACATGACCTCTTTCGACCAACTTCGTGACCTGGGGGTGCTGACCTGACCTTGACCTGAGGTCAACACCCCAAGTTGACCTGACCCAGACAAAAAGTATATCATTCGACGCGCCTGAGCGAGACAAACACGATGCTGCCAAAATCGGCGCTCTGCGGCCGTTTTTTGCGAAGTTATTCACCAAAAACTGAACCGTAACTTGGGGCACTTGACCTGACCTCAGAGGTCACCGGTTGACCTAGGACCTTAAAATCGGGTACCAATCTCTGCGTCTCGTAACGGCGCACACGCTCGTTTTTTCCGCGACGCGCTAGCTCCACTAGGGGCGAAACGGCGAGGGGGGGTCGTACCCGCCCCCCCCCCTCGGCCGGCGCGTATGTAGAAAACCAATAGGTCCGGCGAGGGTTAACCCTCGCCGGACCTATTGGTTTTCTACATACGCGCCGGCCGAGGGAGGCGGTTACGACCCCCCCCCTTCCCTCCTCGGGGGGGGGGGGGGTCGTACGACCAAAATAATATTCTGACAAATTTCCTTAGAATTTGTCATGACCTCTAAAGTCGAACAAAAAAAAAAAAGAGAGAACGGCCGATACATGTGATGGTACCTTCTCGGTATAAACTTAGTATATCCTGCAGCTCATGCAAGTTTAACCCGCGCCCTGATGGGGTCTGCCGTGCAACGTGGTCTGATAGGGGGGGGGGCATTTTGCCCCCCCCCCCCTAAGACCTCGAGAACCACACAACATAGCGACAAGCGGCAAACGGCGTTGGATAGCCCCAACGGGGAACTACCTTGACCTGACCTTCACCAAAACATAATCTCAACTGACCCCTGGGCTGCCTGTCCAACATAATCGCATTAATCGCGTCCAACATAATCGCATAATCACAAAAATGGACCATAAAACATGCATTACATGATATTTTTAATTTTGTGACCCCCAGTGACCTGACCTCTGTGACCTCACCTGGTATCAGTGACCTCAAATAGCAAAATATGTGTTTGACAAACATTTCCCCATCGATGATTTTCAATGAAATGCATTTTAATCGATGTTACAACGCATTTCTTAACCCTCGCCCGCACATGCCATTTTCCCATCCTAGAACGCACATGGGGGGGTGGTTGCCACCCCCCCGCGCCGTTTCGTTCCTGTTGGAGATAGAGCTTAGCGGTAAAGACCAAACAAATTCTTTGGGAAGAGACGAATCCAATGATACCCGATTTTACCTTCTCAGGTCAGTCATTGACCTTCCAGGTCAGGTCAAACTAAAAAATGTTGCTGTTTTGGGTCACCGTTGGATATCAAGTGCGCTGCTTATCATATACCGATGACGATGCCGTTTTCTGGTGCCAAGCCAGCTAGAACCTCTTTGTCACACTACCCGACCAGATTTTTGCTGCTGAGGTCATTTCAGGTCAAGTTAGGTCAAGGTCAGTTATATGTGTTTGTATGTCTGTGTGTGTCTGTGTGTATACTGATGTGTGCACCGATTGTTTTTGTGTCCATATTACATGAAATCATGGACACAAAAACAATCGGTGCACACATCAGTATACACACAGACACACACAGACATACAAACACATATAACTGACCTTGACCTAACTTGACCTGAAATGACCTCAGCAGCAAAAATCTGGTCGGGTAGTGTGACAAAGAGGTTCTAGCTGGCTTGGCACCAGAAAACGGCATCGTCATCGGTATATGATAAGCAGCGCACTTGATATCCAACGGTGACCCAAAACAGCAACATTTTTTAGTTTGACCTGACCTGGAAGGTCAATGACTGACCTGAGAAGGTAAAATCGGGTATCATTGGATTCGTCTCTTCCCAAAGAATCTTTTTGGTCTTTACCGCTAAGCTCTATCTCCAACAGGAACGAAACGGCGCGGGGGGGGTGGCAACCACCCCCCCATGTGCGTTCTAGGATGGGAAAATGGCATGTGCGGGCGAGGGTTAAGAAATGCGTTGTAACATCGATTAAAATGCATTTCATTGAAAATCATCGATGGGGAAATGTTTGTCAAACACATATTTTGCTATTTGAGGTCACTGATACCAGGTCAGGTCACAGAGGTCAGGTCACTGGGGGTCACAAAATTAAAAATATCATGTAATGCATGTTTTATGGTCCATTTTTGTGATTATGCGATTATGTTGGACGCGATTAATGCGATTATGTTGGACAGGCAGCCCAGGGGTCAGTTGAGATTATGTTTTGGTGAAGGTCAGGTCAAGGTCAGGTCAAGGTCAGGTCAAATTAGGTCAAATTTCAAAGTTGATATGTTTGCATAAGATGAGTATCGAATCGATGCAGCTCGTCACGGGGAGTTCAATGACGGTATTTGTTTTGCGCTACGTGGTCTAGAATCACTAAAAATTGAGTTAAAAAATTTGACGTTATCAATTTTGAACCGTTTTTTCGCTATAACTTGGCCAAAGAAGTAGGTATCGATCTAAAATTTGTTATGTATATCGAAGACCGCAGGGACTATCACATATGTACCATTTTTTTTCGAAAATCGAAATTTTTTTGGATTTTTTTTTAGTTAATTTTTTTTTTGGGGGGGGGGTAAAAATCCCAAAGTTTTGAAAATCCGAGATAGCAGTTTTGTAGCGCCGTTTTTTCTCTACACAGCCACATGAAAAACTTTAAAATTGCTTCTTAACTGTAGATTTGGTGAGCGTTTCAAGATGTCATGTTTTTTGCCCATTTTACTCGAACATGAACTCAGTTTGACCTCAATAACTCCTGACCCAAGGTGACCTGTAGCTTGATATTTTGTGTGAAGGTGTCAAATTGATGCCCGGGAAGGTACCCTAAATTTGGCGGCGCTGCGCGCCGTTTTCTCGCTATTTAAGAAAAACCACGGTGGGGGGCAAAATGCCCCCCCCCCCCCATCAGGGTCCGGGTTAAATCAAATCGATAAACAACTCTAAATGCCGCCAGGGAACCCGGCTAACTAAAACTTATATACTAGCGGTCCAGTAGCGGCGGAACACCTTCAATTAACACACCTTCACCGTCGACTTTTGGTCCCATTCTTTCCATGCAACGCCCATAGGGCTAATGTTAAAATGCCAAAATCAAAGGGGGCACGGTGCCCCGGTGCCCTCCCCGTTCCGCCGCCTATGCAGCGGTCAATACCTAAATCCGTGAGGCTGGTAAAAAGTGAGGGAGACTGCGGGTGCGGAATGATAGTGATCACGGCCGGCGGCCAGCGGTTCTGGCCTCTGGACTCTGGTAAATTCATGCTATGCGGTACAGTATTCTCCAGGCGCTTTCACCTGGTGCCACCTAGGGGCGGAATTGTAAACTAGGTGAAGAGTAAATTCTGTGCCGACAAAGCTATTGTCGGAGAAAGCTTCCATATGTGTAGCCATATTGAAGCGTAATCTGCGCACAAAAGACATATCTGAGTTTTTACCTTGGTTCACTGAACTCTCTCTTGGTTACATATATGCATAAATGCAAGCATAAATGATAAGGGCGCAGGCCGTTTGTTGATTTGACGTAGAGTTGGTTCGACACATGTAAAGCTTGACAGAGGTCTTGAATATTGATGTTATTTACTACAAGCATAGATAACAGTAGAACTACTGTTATCTACTGTTATCTATGCTACAAAGTACAAGATAAAACACGTGTCTACAACGTTACGGTAAATGTTTCATTAATCTGCTTTCGCCCAGATCCTCTCATCACATCAAATTGATTCTGCTGACTTGCTGCTGACTGCTCAGACTGTGCTAGTTTCAGAAGCTGTTTGTGTGACACCTATAAGAATAAAATAAATTGAAAGGAAATTTATAGCAGAGCCATGCCTTCTGTGGGGCCTGGTGGATAGAAGGTTAATTGTAGCTTGGCAGCAGTGAGCACTGAGCTGGATGGGGTGCTCTATGTTGATTGCCGACCTGTGCCCTGTGGTTCTTATTTCTATTGGCATATACTTATTTAGCCAGCTGGTGAGTTGCTAGAAAATGGAGTTTCACGTTAGAAAAGTTTCTGACTGTTTCAAATGATAACAATTTAGTAGGTAGGTACTAGCGAATGATAATTGAGGGAGTTATTTTATAGCAATACGACACACTTCTCGGCTTACTTGAATATCTCAGTATATTCTGGAAGCTTCACTGGTTACCCAGTCAAAATTATCCCATTTATTATTGGTTCATGCTCAATGTTTACACAAACTGTTTATAAAAGCAACTAGAAAGTAGATAGCAGATATTCGAGCTGACAAATAAGTTATAAGTGGGTAGGTTCCCATCCATTACCTAGGCACGTAAAGTAATATTTTTAGTGCAGAATGGCAGAATGACAATTTTTGTACAGGATAAACCATTTGAAGCTGTTTTGCTAGGAAACTAAGATTATGGTAAAACCTTTGGGCTTTGGCCTCGATCTGCCACATGGTATTGCTGTGTGATAAGATCAAGATGCTGTCATATGCTGCTTGTCTGTATTGGCTATTGGCTATTGAGGCTCTCTTGCTCATTTTTACTCCATGGTACAGCTGAATAAAAAGGCACTTATGTGAAATTTTGTTTATTGGTTAAAAAACCACAGTTAAAAGTGATCTGCACTGGGAGACTGCTCTTGATAAGGGCCACAACAACCTCACACACAATTTTGTAGACTCTGACATATGTGGCACAGACACAGACACAATGATTATTTTAGTAATATAGGTACTGATTTATTTTATACCTGATTAGGAACATAATACGCCAAGTGATCAAAATGACTATAAAAGGCAGAAATAGGTTGGTTTAAATGTGGCTTGTAGATTTAAAGCAGTTGTGCGGAATTGATTCTGCATTACAATAAGGGGTCTGTGGTTACTCCTTATCTTAGGCACTCATGTGGATCCATGCTGTAATGAATGTTTTTTATGATGATACAGAAGAATTGATATGAATCATTGCAACAAACTTAACTTATCCTTATAAGATGGAGAGTAGATAACAATAGCCAAGGCTAGCCTATCGATTCATCACTTCAGTTCACCACCTTCTCCTATTTCAGACCTGAGACAGAAGTGACTGCGGTGCCGTCCGTCTGTGCGCGACTCAATCAGCCTCCTTCTCCGCCAGTCCACCAGCCATGTCGGGCTCGGATCGCCTGGAGAACGTGAACCCCCAGATCCACTCCACGGCCGGCCAGCGCCCAGTCACGGCCGCCGAGCTGGACAACTCAGTCACGGACCCTATCGACGCGCGAGAGGTGTTTGACCTGGTGCGCGACATCGCCGACCCGGAGCACCCGCTGACGCTCGAGCAGCTGAACGTGGTGGAGCAGGAGCTGATCGAGGTGGATCCCGCCTCCGGCGTGGTCCAAGTGCAGTTCACCCCCACCATCCCCCACTGCAGCATGGCCACGCTGATCGGACTCTCCATCAAGGTGAAACTGGAGCGCTCGCTGCCGGCGCGCTTTAAGATCGATGTGCGTATCACGCCCGGCTCGCACGCCTCCGAGAGGGCCGTGAATAAGCAGCTGGCGGATAAGGAGCGCGTAGCGGCGGCCACGGAGAACGGACGTCTTCTGGAGGTGGTGAACCAGTGTCTGGTACCGCCCGCAGCCGGGGGCGCGTGAGGACGCCGGCACAGGACAGTGGTGAGGTCGTGAGTACAGAAGAGGAGTGAACTGAAGGATCAGGTGGGACAAGAAAATGTGTGGACAATAATTAGGTGCAAGGGAGTGAGCAAGCACGGCAAAGGGTGATAAATTTGGTATTTTTGTTGCAGGTGCCAGTAATCGGTCTTTGTGATGCATCGCCAGCTGCTATTTCCCTCAGATTGTGAGCGGTTCTGTCCGTGAAAGTCTCAAACTCAGTGCCTGAAGGGTGGAGTGTCAGGTCCGGGAGAGCGACCGGTCCATGAAATGCAACTCTGGTGTAACTACTTGCAAATGACTGCTGTAGTCTGCATTGGCTCATAGCTCAAACTTTGAAAATGTGTAGACACTGGATTGCTGGAAGCAGGATTATCACATTGTAATAGCTGAATGGTGAACAAGCCTTTGAGCAGCGTGTCGTAGATGATGACGTTCGAAGGTGAAGTTTTAAAGTTCCAGAGTGTGATGTGATAGAGGAGTGACGTTATAATACGTGTGTTAGTTCTAGTCCGTGGGTAGTTATGTAACGAACTAGCTAGATCATTATTTAGATAAAGCGTGAATGATACCCCATTCGAGGTACCTTTGTAAATGCGTGACATGGCTGAAGAATCATTATTCCTTCGGATTGTTACAGACATCGTCGAACGGGCAACAGCCATATAGCGCTGTGTGATGATGTGCCAATGATCGGTGGCCCATAGTGACTCGATGGTGCGCCCTGCTGGTCTGCACGTTTTCACACTGTTACCTCGCTCTCTGTCATGTATAAGACCGTGCCTGACCTCGACCCCGGCTCACGTTCAGCCGTCAATAGATACCACTTTGTTAGCTGCGTATTTATGATGCCATTCTTCGGCCGTGTGACTGGATCTGGGGCGACCTCTGTCGATTACCTGGCCTTGGCCTCGGCAACTCACAGTGCCGCATCACTCCGGGTGCCGTTCGCGCCTCCGCAAAGGTTAATCAGACGTGACTCCTGCGGTCTGCTCGATTGAAATGTTTCTTCTGACACTAACGGCTGTGACTCTGAAGTGAATACGGTCGACTTGACCTCTGCTGCGCCGCTGCGACCCGGGAAAACTCAGCGAGCGCACGAGCGGCCCTTCCGGTTCCCAGTCGGCGCTGGTGGTGCCACCTATCGTGTGGTGGCGGAACTAGAGCGGCCGGGGCGGGGTGCGTCAGTGGTACTGCACGTGCTGGGAGCAGCGGACGGGTCCCGGAGCGCTGGGTGAGTGCAGGGCGCTGTGCTGGCACCAGCGAGCTGTGCCGTGCCGCTGGGAGGGATGGGACGGAACACAGTACACCGGTGAGTACCGAGAACCGATTTCCTATTGGGAGGAACTACGAGAGGATCGCTGCTGCTCCGATGTACCTATGTGCGCTAGTTGGAAGACCACATTTTATGTTTTGGCCTTTGAGCCACAACATTTAATGATAATTTCAGTTGAATTTTGAACACGGTAACAGGATTGTAATTCGAGTAGAATACGAGCTAGGGAAAGCTAAAAGCTCTTGCAACGATGTGGCAACGATCTTGTGCTCTTGTGATCGTACGATCGAAGCTCCTCTGATGAGTGCTCGATTCTCCTCGAACGCGTAGCGAGGTCAGCACTGTTATTCTATTCGTGCCGTGCCTCCATACAGTAATGGCACGTGCCTTTTGGCGAGTGGCGACACATTGGCGCCGGCGCTGCTCGGTGCCGGACCGGCCGGGCCGCCGGCGCTGCAGGAAATTAATCCCGAGGTCAGTCCGCTTCGTATCCCGGCCCGGCGGGGTTTATCTGGCTCGCGTGTGTGACGCCGGATCTGTGCAGGTCCGTTACTGTCCTCTGGGATAGAGGGAAGGTGCGGCCCGGTCCCGACTGTACGGAGATGGAGAGGCGGTCTGGAACTCTGGACAGTCCGAGTGGCGTGTTCCGGTGTTCCTGGCTCGCGTTTTGAACAGCAAAACGGATCTGCACCTCTCCCAGAGATGCTAACGGATGTGATGTTGGTTTGCCATTTTAGTTGCGGTTGTGTTGCAGGCTCTCGGCGAATTAATGCTAACTGGATGTCAATTTCTTCCGGTCCTATGTAACGTGATCTGCTGCCCCCCCCCCCCCCGTGGATTGGCGAACCAACCGGTAGGTGCCCGGCCCAGCCCGGCTCGGACGTTCAACTGAGGGCGTTCCTTCCAAGCGGGTACTCGTCCCGTGCTGCACTTTCAAATTGCCTGTCGTCAAGGGCTTAGCCGTTTGCAACGGCACGCCATGCCCAAGGACCAATGCAGAGGCCGCCGAAAAATAATCCTCCCTTCGTGAATTCGTTTTGAAGGCAGGAAGACGGGGAGAACCAAACCACAGCGGTAGACGGTACTCGATTCATTTTTATTGTTGATGAATGGGGCTAGTTTGTTTGCACGCTATACCTAATGTCATTCAGGTACCCATTTATCGTCAAATTTTAAACCGCAACTGAATTCGAACTTTTAGATGAGGCATGGATGATATAACACTGGATTGGTGTCTCGTGGAAATTAACATTGGGATCCGCGACATTGGGATCAGGCCTGCCATCTAGCGAGAGAATTATCGTAAGTTAGGAGCAAGCCGAGTAAACGCCATCTCTCAGCATTATGACACACGTGGGTGTGGTGTGTTAGTTGGCTTGAAGTGCATATTCCCACGAGTTGGAGGTAATCTTACTGGACCTGAGACGACAAAAAACGTCTTAAATGCTTGAAAGCCAAAAACGTCAAGCAGCCTTTAGGTAATAACGAAAATAAAATGCGTAAGACGGTGTGTATTGAAACGCCCAGTCCCATCGGCTTGTACGACCTTTTATATGGTCATTTACTCACAATGGTACAGCAGTTTGACAATATGTCACTTACATATTTGGTAGGCTTATTCCTTCTTCTTCGAATTTCGCCCGATTTTCTTCATCTTAGTTAATGTTACGGCACGTGTCACGTGCCAACTTAGGGGTGTCGAGATTGTTCCACATAAAGTAACTCCGCAATGGCTGGGCCAATTACAGTAAAACTTCGTCAATAGTTAGGCACCCAGTGGCCAATGCATTTCCATGTGTCACTATGGGGGTGCACGTGCGGGGTGCCGCTTCCATATCTCAAGAACGGCTGGGCGGATAACACTCAAACTTGGTACACAAATGTCACATCGATGCTCGCACTGCATTGATCAGTGCTTACATTGGTGCAGAGCTGTTAGGAAAACGATGAAACGAGATGCGTGGTGTTTATGCCTTTCTTTTCCAGCAGCTGATTGATTCGCAACAGGAAATCCTTGTTTGCGAAGGCTTCGTCTCCCTTTTCCACCCCTTGTTTAAAATAACATTAACAATGTACGAAGAACATCACACATAAAAGTTGTTTTAGGCGGCTATCTTGGGCCAGGGCTGCGAAGTTGTAGTCAGAGCCAGCAGTTCTGTTCCGACTCGGAGTCGGTTGATTTTTAAAAGCTGTAGCCCGAGTATGAGTCGAACGTCACCGAAAAGCCATCAACTCCACAGACTTACCGGGGCTGCAGAGTCGGAGTCAGAGTCGGAGTCTGTGTGAATTGACAGTTCTGCCCGGAGGAGTCGGAGTCGATATGTGGATACCGGAATCGGAGTTGGAGCCAAAGTTACTGAAATTTCATCGACTATGCACCACCGGTTGGGTCATTTTCATAGAGCGTCTTGAATGACATATTGAGCGGCAATGACGTTAGCAATTCCGTTTAAGTTTTTTCACTAGACTTAAAGATAGTACTTACGTTCGTTTTGTTCTTTGATCGGACAATTTGTTTGATTTTAGGCCAAGTAAAGACTCATGTGAAAAATAGCGAAAACGACACGTGCTGGCGAAGTCTCCAATAACTCCCTGTTTCACGATTTAATGAGGAAATAACATGGAACTGCTTATCTTATTACTGACCCTGCACATAAATCTATTAATTTCTTTGCTTTTACTGACATATAAAGACATAACCTTTTGAAAAATTGCACAACAAGCCTGCTACTACACCACACTCCCGTGTGTCACAATGCTAATCAGCGGCGTTCACTCGGCTTGCTCCTAACTTACGACAATTCTCCCGCTAGATGGCAGGCCTGAGCTCAATGTCGCCAAAAATTGCGAAGACACCAATCCATTATTATCTCATCCATGGATGAGGTATCTACTTTGCACTCCCGAAAAATAATAACTGTACACATGATTTTTAACGCGAGAATCGTTCGGCCTTTCTTCTAACGCATTATGCTTCGATTTAATTTCTTAGTTTTTAATAGTTCTGTCAGCAAACCTCGTCGATATGTAGTCGGGATTCGCATTTCCTTTTTCTTAACCGGTAAGCCTCTTGTCACGGATGATGCCATTCGCTCTTTGATGCGACCGCAGGGCGTGTCAGAATGGAGCGCCGATAAAAATATTGCAACCGTTCACTCTTTTTAAAAGTTACAGTACGTAGGTATCTGGTATCGTGTCACTCTATGCTATCATCGCTCTTCCTTTTCACCGTAACCTACAGCGAGCCGTAAAAAAAAAAAAAAACGGACGGCTACGGCTCCAAATGAAAAATACCTCGACGGCTACGCTACGGATACGGGTTAAGTTTTCAAGCGCCTGTGGCTCCGGCACCGCTTCTGGGCTGCACTGAAAGCAATTTAACCCAAGGCCGGCGAGGAAACCGGTGTTTCACGGGTACCCCTATCCGCAACCATTTTTAACCACCCTCCCAGGAGTAGGGCTAGGTCCCATTGCGGTGTAGTCGTACTTGCTCTGAGCGGATATAACCGCTGTCAGCGAACATGTCCGCTGAGAGCAGGGACGACTACACTGCAATCGGACATTACTGTACTCTTGGGAGGGTGGTTAAAAATGGTTGCGGATAGGGGTACCCGCGAAACACCGGTTTACTCGCCGGCCTTGGGTTAAATTGTTTTCAGTGTGGACAATAAAAATGTACCGGCCATGGGTTCCGGCTCCGGTCCCTCTCATACTCATAGGTAGAATTCAATCAATCCATATTTATTTGAAATGACAAATGATCATTGAACAGGCTGGCTAGACGTGAGACAACAACACGGTCGCATTCCTCAGAATTTGATATCCTTGTAAACTGACTCCCGCTTCGTGTCGTGACCGAACCGGAGTAATTAGAGGAGGCGAACCTGCAGAGAAAGATGACGCCGCACCGTCCCGCACGAGACGTTCGAGGAATGTTATTTCCTACCAGACTGTAATGCAAAATATATTCAAGACGGGCATTTGGTGGATTATATTCCCCCGTATAGGCTTCCACGTCCAACTTTTATGAAAATTCATAGTTTTCCTTCACAAGAGACTAGAGAGCAAATTTAACAGCCATTTTTGTGTGAAAAATTGGTTTTATTTTAGACGCAGCGCATTTCGCTGAACAAACACCTTGCCCTTTTATTTCATGTGGCGCTGTGGTCGTAGGAAGATATAATCGCTGACCACAATTGGCAACCAAGGTGCGTCCCATGCGGTCAAAAGGCGATGCAAGCCTTCCAACCTTTGACTTCGCATCTCGCGATAGAAACCCACTTGTCATGTGATCACTGATTTATCATCATAAGAACATGAGCCCTCATCAAAAGTTACCTAATTGCCCATTCGCGGTTACAAGTCGAGACGTCTTATTTATGAACTATGCAAAAATTGCTTGATGCAAAATACAAGTTATTTGGCACTCCTAGCTAATTCGTCAGAACGGTTTCGTCTTTGATCGTTACCTGAATTTAGCAGAGTTGGTGATATTTGCGGAAAGACGTTTAATTGACGCTCTTGTATTTCAATCTTGCTATAATGACGCTTGACATCACTTACAGCCGATTCCAATACTTTAAATTCCGGGACACGGCCTCACCTATTCCAACCGCTCTGGCTCGGTTCCACAAATGACACCCCTCGGCCCTCTCAGAGGCCATGTCACCTCCCCGCACCCACCCAGCCATGAGGTACCCTGCCTGCTTTCCGCTGCAGTCAGCTCGGACCGCGGTCGAAACTCTGCTGCGTCACAGCACGTCTTCCGTCACCGGCAGCCGAGCGGCCGCCGCGACCTCTCGCGCCGCGCCTTGACCCCGCCACTGCAGCACGGGCAGCGCCGGCTGAAGGTTGTGACATATATTCCCAGGCCAGCCTCGCCGGCCGAGTAGTGCTGAGGCCCTGCACGGATCGGCCGCGAGGGCCAGTTTCGACACAGCGCGAGAGGCAACGCCCGGCGGTGCTTGTTACGGATGATACACGGAAGCGTGATTAATAATTAACGTTTTGATAGGAAGGTACGCGGTTTTTACTACGGTTGAATAAATGAGAACCGCTGTCACAGTAAAGTTCTTTTACATGTCCGATTACGTATTTTATTTCAATTTTGCACGCACCTATTGGCAATCGTACGTACGTGAAATCGAAAGATAAAATGCAATGTCACAATATTGAGAGCTCCCATTCAGTTTCACACAGTTCTGGCATAAACAGTAGTTGTTATCTAAGTCATCTTGTTTGATGATTGTATCGCCACACTATATCCCCAATTCGCTGTCCGAAACAGGCCCCCGATCACAACCAGCTTAGTGCGTCTCGGCTGGACGCGGAAGCCGACTAGTGACGCACGTCGATTGCTGCACGCAGACGCGACATTAAACCTCCAATCACGTCTCGCCACGCGCTCTGGTTGTCTGTCTGTCGTAACATTCATAGGCGTAGGAACAGGGGGGGCCGGGGGGGCCATGGCCCCCCCACTTTCGGAGGTGGGGGGGCCAGCAATGTTAACTGGCCCCCCCACTTTTTGCTGACTTTAGTGCCTGTCTGTACCTACCACCCGGTATACACCCTAAACACCAGAACTTGACGACTATTTAGCTTGCCCTTTAATGAAGATTCCCTTTTGTTTCTACAGAGTTATTGACCGCAATTTCCTTCACTCAATGAAGGAAACCATATCAGAGACAAAACTATCAGTCCTGGTGGCAACATTTTGTTGAATACGAGGCGCGGGACAGCGAGCACTGAAAAGGTATAAGACAATACTAGCACGGTGCAGGAGAATGCGTATACAAACGACCAACGCTTGACCGGATCTGCTTGGAGTCGGCATAGTTCGTCAAAGGCGTAGTAGCTGGGGACCAGGGTGACCGTGCCCCCTGCCTCGGGTCGAACAGGCTAGGGGGCCAGCAATGTCTGTATCTGCCCCGCCCCCTTCCACTTTCAGTGCAGTGGCGGTCGCACAGGGGGGATCAGGGCCATACCCAAGGCCCTTTATGTACAAGGCCCCAAGGCCCTATGTATACCGCCATACCCTTCCGCCCTCCAAAGGCTAATCAGGGGCCGTCATATCATTTGGACCCCCCAAACAACCAATGGGCCCCCATGGGAGTATGGGGCTCTGGCCCTTATTCGATTGTCACGAGGCTCAAGCAACCCACGCCAGCTATTAACAGCTCTCATACCAGTCTTTGAGGGTCCTACACTGATCTCGGATGGCCCTTCAGTGGCGGTCAAGCGCCCACAT
The DNA here is from genome assembly GCF_019059575.1 of Amphibalanus amphitrite. Classification (NCBI taxonomy): domain Eukaryota; kingdom Metazoa; phylum Arthropoda; class Thecostraca; order Balanomorpha; family Balanidae; genus Amphibalanus; species Amphibalanus amphitrite. The sequence goes on along the minus strand of NW_024882512.1, from coordinate 188,239 downwards.
TAACCGCTGAGAACCCACGTTGACCTCTGAGGGCCCTCCACTGGCATTTGAGGGCTCCTAAACCGGTCTCAAGGGCCCAGCCGGCGTCTGAGGGCCTCACTCTGGCCTCTGGTGGCATCATTTCTGTCTCTGGGGTCCCAAGACTAACCTTTAGGTGCCTCTGAGGCCCCGCACTAAATTCTGAAGACCCGATGCCGGCCTCTAAGGGTCCGCATCGGCCTCTGATGATCCATCCTGGCCTTAGGGGTCCAACGCCGGCCCATGCCGGTCTTTTAGGGCTCCACACTGACCTCTAAGGGCCCATGCTGGCCTGTAAGGACCCACATTAGCCTCTGAGGGCCTTGCACGGGATTCTGAAGACCTGATGCCGGGGTCTGAAGCCCATCTTGGTTTTTGAGGGCTTTCTGCTGGTCTCTGGGGTCCAACATCGGCCCATGCCGGTATTATAGGGTACCACACTGACCTCTGAGGGCCCATGCTGGCCTGTAAGGACCAACATTAGCCTCTGAGGGCCCCGCACTGGATTCTGAAGATCCGATGCCGGTCTCTAAGGGTCCGCATCGGCCTCTGAGGGCCCACCTTCGCCTATGAGGGCCCTCCGCTGGTCTCTAGGTTCCAACGCCGGCCCATGCCGGTCTTTTAGGGTCCCACACTTATCTCTAAGGGCCCATGCTGGCCTGTAAGAACCCATATTAGCCTCTGAGCCTCCCCCCCACTTAATACCGAAGACCCGATGCCGGCCTCTAAGGGTCTGCATCGGCCTCTGAGGTCCCATATTGGCCTTAAAGGGCCCTCTGCTGGCCTCTGGGGTCCAACGCCGGCCCATACCGGTCTGTGACGGCCCCACACTGACCTCTAAGGGCCCATGCTGGCCTGTAAGGACCCACATTAGCCTCTGATGGCCCAAGTCGGCATCTGAAGGTCTCAAACTGCCCTTTGCAGGCCCTGTACTGGTCCCTGAGGCCTGAGGGCCTTAACCCTCGCCGGCCGAGGGGGGGGGGGTACCGCCCCTCCATAGGTTTATTTTTCGCGATAGCTCCGAACACGCCGGCGATAGAGAGCTGCAGCTTGGCATACCTGACCTTTCAATCAAGCCGGATCTTTTGACACCAACCGCATTTTCGGGTCAGATCAGGTCACTGACCTATGAGGTCATAAGTGAACCTCTGCACGGTCTTCAGATGTCGCAACTTCGCAACGCCCTCACTGCCAGAGAAGCTTTCACAGGGAAATGAACCTTGCAGGACCTAGTATCCATTAGGAGTGTCACAACTTGTACATCTCGGATTTTTCCTAAAGGTCATATGAGGTCGAGTCATTTTTGTGACCTCACCATTAGGCATGAGTCAATGGGGATAAAATGAAAACTCTTTTTCTGGCGCCGGGAACGATCTCCAACTATCTCAAGCACACCGAATCGTGATTTCATGCACTCCTTGCAAGATTCGATGCGTCACTTTTGCAATGTTGACCTTACGCGGTCATTTATGACGTTATTACGCGGTCATTTATGACGTTATATATTTTGCCGGTGTCGGCGCGCGTGTGGCTGCAGAGGCCATGCTGGCCGCGCAGGGGGCCGTCCCCCCTGCTGCTGGCCCTCGTCCTCCCCGTGTGTGTGCGAGTGCCTTCGCCCCTGAATGTGTAACGCTGCCTGACCTGATTTTGACTGTGGGTCGGCTGAGTGCGTCGGGGGCCGTCGGGGTCGATGGCATCCCGATCACTGCGATCAGGAGCTGTCTCCCTGCAGTCGGTCCACTCATCCTTCATCTAATCAACACATCCATCTCCACCCATACCTTTCCTGACGCATGGAAAGTTGCCCATGTGACACCCATTCACAAATCTGGAGACCCTAACCAACCTGGCAACTATCGTCCTATTTCTATCCTTCCAGCTCTCTCTAAAATCCTTGAAAAGGTTGTGTGCTCTCAGCTCACCTCCTACCTCATCACTAACCACATCCTCTCCCCATCCCAGTATGCCTATCGCCCATCCCACTCCACTGAAGATGCCATACTCGACATTGTCGAATGGGCGGCTCGCAGGGTCGATGGCGGCCACGTTGCGGCGGTGACGTCAGTAGACCTGAGCAAGGCATTCGACAGTGTCGATCACTCGTTGCTTCTGAACAAGCTCGAGTGGTATGGCATCTCATCCCGCTGGTTCAGCAGCTACCTCTCTGGCCGTTCCCAACTTGTCCGCTCCTCGACGGCACTCCCACTCTCCCACGGCGTCCCCCAGGGGTCCATAGTGGGCCCCATCCTCTTCCTCACCTTCGTCAACGACCTAACCTCTTTCCTCCCCCATGGCCGCCTCATATCCTACGCGGATGACACCCAAATCCTGGACTCAGCACCCTCCAAGCCCGATGACATCCAAGTGCTGAAGTCCCGGGCTGAGGAGAACATCCAACACCTTCATAACTGGTTTAGCTTGAACAGTTTGAAAATGAATGGAGAAAAAACATGTTTCACTCTCCTTGGGACGCAAAATTCTGTTGATAAAGTGAAGGACTTTGTCCTCACAGTAAACGACGTAGATATTCGGCCAGCGAAAAATATCAAAGTGCTGGGTGTTCTCCTTGACCAAACCCTGAGCTGGGAGCCACACATATCCTCCATCATTCGGCGAACCAATGCAATCCTCGTGTCACTCTTCAAAATTCGTCACCACCTCTCTCCTGACATCCTCAAAATCCTTGTCCAAGCCCACGTCCTTCCCCACCTCCAGTACTGTTCATCAGTCTGGGGTGGTGCATCCAAAACCTGCCTGGATCGACTGCAGAAGGTGGTGCATTTTGCGGCACGGTTGGTCTCCGGCCTCCGCAAATATGACCACGTGACCCCTGCTCTCGCCGCGCTCGGCTGGCCCAGCGTGCGGGAGATGATCGCGCGTCGTGATGCGCTCAATGTGCACCGTGCTCTGTTCGCCGCCGCTGCCCCCGAGTCGTTGCGAGCTATGTTTCCCTCACGCGCTTCCGTCTCCGAGAGGGCAACGCGCGCCGTCGCCGCGGGCCCGGCGGTGATCGAGTTGCCCCGAGTTCGCCTGGCGGTGGCCAGGCGGCAGTTTCCCTACCGAGCTGCCGCAGCTTGGAACGGCTTGCCGCGGGAGGTGGCGGCGACCGCCTCAAGGCGACAGCTGATGGAGCATTTTAAAGTGCAGCATTGATTGACTTATACTCTTTTATTCTTTGCATGTTTGTGCCGATATATGTGTGTACCTATGTGTTTTTTTAGCATAGTTTTTTTAGCAATGTGATATTTACATGTACTGACTGGGCCGTAATAGCCACTCTGTTGGAAAAGCCCTAATAAACGAATACGAATACGAATACGAATATAAGGGTCATATTAGTTTTTCGTCAATAACTCCCGATCAAATTGAGCTAGCGAGTCGAGAAAGCCACCAATGGACTCAGGAAGACCCGAAGAATCGAATGATATGCGACATGACCTCCTTCGACCAATTTCGTGACCTGGGGGCGCTGACCTGACCGTGACCCGAGGTCAACACCCTAAGTTTACCTCACCCAAACAAAAATAATATCATCCGACGCTCCTGGGAGAGGCGAACACGATGCTGGCAAAATCGCGGCTCTACGGCCGTTTTTTTTTTGCGAAGTTATTCACCAAAAAAGGAACCATACCTTGGGGCACTTGACCTGACCTCAAAGGTCACCGGTTGATCTAGGACCTTAAAATCGGGTATCGATCGCTGCGTCTCGTAATGGCGCACACGCTCGTTTTTTTTTCGCGACGCGCTAGCTCCACCAGGGGCGAAATGGCGAGGGGGTCGTTCCCGCCCCCCCCCCCCCCTCGGCCGGAGCGTATGTAGAAACCCTATAGGTCCGGCGAGGGTTAAACTGGCCTCTGAGGGCCCAGGCCGGCCTCTAAAAGTCCCACACCGGCCTCTGATAGTCAATCAGCCCACTTGTAGTGGTCGCTGATATAAAACCTCTTAAAAACGTTACAGGCCTGGCTGAGCCTAGCTGGGCCGTTCGTGCTGTTTTTTATAGGTATAGGTATTGAAAAGACTCACTTTGCACGTTTCAAGCTTGCTCGTAATGAAAAAGTTGCTGGATGCCTCTGGAATTTGCATGGGTGCCAACGGCTGCGGAGGACAGGGGAACGCGTCCAACAGTTTGAGTTTCTGGACGGGAGTCTCCCTGAAATTTTAACCTATTTTGTTTTTTTTTTGTCTCATTTTTTTTTACCTGTGGGCATGTTTGCGAAAATAAAGTGGCCGAAATCCGAGGAGAAATTGGATTTTGGGGGTAGGTTAGGTTTTAGACCTCTGGGAGCCTGGCCCCCCCACTTTCGGAAACGTTCCTACGCCTATGGTAACATTCGACCTGCACCACCAGGAGAGGCGGAGGTAGATGCCGTCGAGCCGTCCATCCTCGGCGGGTATCGGTGTGTTTATGATGCTGTCCGCCCCGGCAGTTGTGACGGAGCAACGCCCGGTTTACCCGAGGCTCCTCGACCGAAAATCGTCAGCTATGACGTCACATTTAGCATAGATAACAGTCTGTCAGTCGTGGCCTCATATATGTATGTTGTCACGCATGTTGCCTAAATATCAAAGCGCAGAAGATACATGCAGTCTTGCTGGACTGTATGCTGCTACAGCAGTATTTCTGGAGAGAAGGTTGAGTATTTGCATAAATTTTGAAGCGCTTCTCTTGCAATTTTTTATGATTCACGAAATGAAAACAGACAGTGCAAGCTGTTTGAAATGCCGATCAGTTTTTCCAGCTCAGTGATTTTCAAGCAGGTAATCTGGTAGGTTCGTGCACAGTGCACAGGTTCACACAGATCTTCCCCGTTTAGATTCATAGAAATGTGTTTAGAACGTCAAATAAGTGGTGCCTTCTGTGATATGAATTATCTAAAAAAGTGTTCTTTAACAACAAAGCCATACACCTCAGCTCCTTCTAACGCCGTCACACATCTTCTAAAGCATTTTACCGGCCCAGCCTCTCGGCACGCTGCTTCCCCTGCGGCACCGGAGCGCACATGCCCCATTAGTCGGCCCTTGGCCTGCTACCTCGGTGCCCGTTACCCGGTGCAATCACCTGTGACCGAAGCTGCAGTCTGCAGCCTGTCGGCGTGGCTCGCTGCGGCCTCTTGTAGTCCGAGCTCCGACGCCGAATTCCGCCGTGCGGCGTGCACCTGTGTCCTGGAATGTGGCCACTGTGTGTGACGTCACTGGGGGCTCTATATGACGTCATATGTTGGCAGTCGGAACCGAGCGAGTCCACAGAGTATTGAGTGATGTCTAGTGGCGAGTCTGAACAGGAAAACTGCACCCAAAACTGTGGCCGGCGACTGGCGGTGGTCACGTGACAAATTGCACAGCATTGCTGACTTGCTGAGCACATCGGTCAGTTGTGGTTGAGTTTGGTTGCTAGGCGGCTTCGTTCAGTGTGCGTGATGACTTCTGTCGTTCGTGTTTAGTGCCTGCCACTGTCTTTTGCGTCAGACGAGGTTCGTGCACCACGAGTGTATACTCAACGGTACGTTGCTTGGCTCAGTTCGGCGCTGCACAGTGGGTTCAAATGCAAGCCAACTGTGTTTATGGCTCGTGTTCCTACATGCCTTGTGTGGTGACCTAGTGATGGCGATGACGCGATAAATGTTCTGTACATGGGATGCGGGCGGTGAGGGGAAATGTTTTCCGCCATGATGTGGGTTGATGCGGGCTATGCCCGCGCCCCTCCTGTTTCATCGTTCCACTGCAGCTCCGTGGCGTGAGATGTGTTTCCGCCTGTTACCCAACCGCATGCGATCCTTCAATGGTTGTAGGCCACTACCTTCCGCTGCAGTCAAGCCACCCATCCTGACGCTTCGAGAAGCCTAACTCTGATGTGCATTGCTACCCGGAAGAATTTGCTGGCTTTGTTCATCTCGCGGTGACACGGCACGCAAAAATGTGGGTCGCTTCCGCTTAGACATCGGTTTTACTCATGCTGTCGATCACGCAGTCAATTTTTACTTCAGACATTTGTCTCGTTCTTCGAACTCTGGAGAACGTGATATGCTGTTATGTAATATAGCTACAGTGCATTTTAATGAGGAAACTAGTCAGTTTTAAACCGACAATGCTTTATAATAAGCGATAGATACAACAAAGAGAGCTAGTTTCTTCCTTTGTTGCCGTGCGCTGTGCGCTGCTGCAGTGTACATTATCATCGCACATTATTGACACCACAATCCGCCTTTGGCCGGCTAGACCGGTAATCAGTCCGATGCTATTTCCTGAAATGTCCTTCAGCCACTATGGCAGTGCATAATTTGAATATCGGCACCCGGTACTCTGTAGTGGGTAGCGCTACCTACTGCATATGCAGTCAGCGTACGTACACTATAGCACTGAAGGTTGTGGACATGACAGCTCGCGGCTCTCTCCACCACTTTGCTGACTAGACCGCAGGTCGGTATCTGATTCTGTCACAGAGGCCAGAAATATGCGACTTTTTTGGCAGGATACCAGAGCCCCTCTTTAAAAGTTTCTGACCTTCGCTTTATCATCGTTCCGTCACTTCCGACCTTCATTCTGCATGTACATATGTATAGGTAGCTGAAACCGAGAATTACCTACCCCATCAGCATTTAGCAGCCTGGGCTAGCAGTTTCAGCCTTTATTCGTCTTGTGTCAAAATCGTATTCACAGTAACGACAGTAACGACACTCACACACGAACATAGTCCCAACACTAGCCTCTTCGTTCCAGCTGAATAAATCTCACGGTCTCGACATCAGACCGTATCTCCCCTTCCCTTCCCCACCTTAACCCTCCTACGAAGTCGCCCTCAACTTCGAGCAGGCTTCTGCTACTGAGAACGAGAGACGATTTGGTATGCCTTCTCAGCGTGCAGAGATCGTTGCATTGTGCATTGTGCAGTGTTCAACTCTGGCAGTAACTTTCAGCGGTGTCAGCCGCCTATTTGCCCCGTGGTGCGGGACGCGGGTTTAGAGGGAAGCGGCGTCGGTCCCCTCCTATCGGTCCGGCTGGCGGCCACTCCCTCTGCCCAGGAACGCTATAGGCTGAGAGTTTCGCATGCCGATCTAAACAGCCAGCCGTCTAAGTGGGGAGCACTGTGCAGTGCAGTGTCCTGAAGATTATGTTGGGATACGGCCGGGCAGCTCGTTGTTAATGACTTCTCGGAATGTAACGCAGACCGTTGTGCAAAACTACAGGATACATGATGTGCTCGCCAGCATTCGAGATGCTATCCTGCCCCTGCTTAGGCAATAGTTAATGGGCACGCTCTCTTACCGTGATTCAGAGAGGAGGTGTTCTTCCGATTGGCGCGGTGTAAATTACAGAGAGATGCGTGCGATAATGCTGCATACATTGCGTAACTTTCCTTGTCGTTCCCGCGTTGCGCTCGGGTGGTTCTGATCACACAGAGGGTGGGTAGTGCTGTGGAGAAGGAGGAAGATATAGCAAAGGAGAAGGTATAACGGTACTGCATAAACAGCTCATCAATAACTGTCCACCTATCGGTTAAATCTCCGTTTGAAGACACTGATATCACGTAGCGAAACCCGCACGTATGGTCGGTTGTGCAATGTGTTTTGGAATGATTTATCAAATCAGACATCTGTCCCGATTAATAAAAGGTCCTTACACTCGCGCGCACCTGTGCAGAATCGATTGCATTGTAAAATTCGGTTGTCTGTAGATGTTTTACAAGGATTTCGCGTGCACCAACCGGCTATTGACGTGGCTATTTACATATGTTTGACACAAACCTGAAGACAATAGATCGATCTTGGGGTTCTATTGTTTGGCTTTCCTTTCGGTTTTCAAACGCTATCGAAATTTCGAAGCTTCTGTGAAGTTTTGTCTGTGGTGCCGTTATAAATTTTCCACATACGGTGCAATGGCACACACTATAACTGGCAATGCTCATATTTATGCTTCTAAAATCCCTTCAAGACCTTAGAGATATGAAATGTGTCTGCAGAAAATGATTAACAAACAACAACGAAGGACAACGGTAAAGAAGACGTTAATGATATTATTGTGATGAATAATGACCTTATGCTCATGATATAATACGATTAAGTTGAATTGAAATAAGACAAAAAAAAAACAATTCATATGTTTCGACTTGCGTCGTCTTCGGAATCCGAACACGACGCATGGGAATGAAATGAATGATTAAAAAAAAAGAATAAAAAATATCCGATTTGCAAAGAAGCATGCCATGTAAGTGAATGATGCCTGAGCCTCATTGGTTTCCTTCCCTATTTTGTTCACAGCAGAATACATAAATTTAGCAATCGTATGGGGCTGAGGTGTACACGTGTTTCTGGCGACGTAATTACGCGAATATTTACCCGAAAACATCCGCGGACAGCGGAGGGACGCCGGCTTCCGTAAGGTAATGGCTTTGAATACTGATGGAAACAATCGAATTAGTAGCAAAGTACATACATGTAGTTATCAACTAAGCCGTGTGAATGGCAATAAATCTAACAAACTCGTATTCAGGTAAGTGAGAATGTAAAAAATAAGATGATTAAGAAAAAAACCTCAGATTTTATTCATTGTCCAAAAGCTTGGCTATACTGAAAGACTTGATCAAGAACGAATAGGCAAGGCAAATCTATTGCTTTATGTAGTCTCCCTTTGGTAAGGGAGACTACATCTCAGAACAAGAAAACATCACCGTGAGGTGGGAGACTGCAGTAGTGTGTCAGAAGCTAGCACAGTAACCCTTATCTATCCCTTGCGGATGTACTGGATCATGGGTGTAATCCTTACGCAGGATTGTAGAATGTAGATATCTTTCGTTCTGTCCACCAGCAAACTATAAAAATACTTGTTCCCGGAAACACTCCGATCGAAGAATGGAACCTAACTTCTAGACATATGCAGTAAAAGTTAACACCAAACCAGCCCGTGAACAATGTAAAGTCTGCACCGATATTGTTCCTTTTGAAAGCAATAACTAGTGCCTAACTAGAAATGTTATTTCGATCACACTCAAAGCCAAGATAATCCGACTGAATTAGCTATTATACTTTTTTCTAACAGGGCGCAGCTAACGGAGCAATTGTTGTTAAAACATACCAAGATTCTTCAGAGGAAGACCATCAGTAGGTACGCCCAGTGTTACTGCATATAATCTGTGACGCTATCATCTGACAGTGCTTCCCCGCTGTGTTCCACAGACTCCCAGGCATGAGTGTGGTGGCCAGTGACATTGTGTTCGTGCCGAGTGGGCGGTACAGGCCCGACCTGGCCGCCCTGCCGGACCGGGACGCGACTGGAGCTCGCTCCTCGCCTCAGGAGCCTGGCCAGCGCGACCCGGCCGCCGCGCCTCCGGCCAGGAACACACGCGTCAAAAAGGTGAGGTACCGCCCGGCTCTGTGGGGAGGCTGGGAAGTGCCAGAGATTGAGAAGCTATATTATGTGTTGAGCTGCTGGGCGATAAAAAAGGAAACTTTTTGATTTTGGTAGAAAGCGGCGATTCGCTTCAGAAATTTTTAATCGTGCGGAAAAAGAGTGTCCATCATTTTTTTCTTCTATTTTTGTTTGCACTGACGCCACCGTTAGCGCTGTTGCCCCTCAATGAGGACTGAATTCTTGCTTATCGATTACATCGTCTACAGCTATAAACCTTCCTTGGAATGTTAAAATTATTTGATTGTGTACATAACCAGCGGCGTATTTAGAAAATCGCGAAGGGGGGGGGGGCCAAGGGTTTGGAGGGCGCCACCTCACCCAAGGAGGGCGCCATACGGTCGCGAGATAAAAAATCGCTCAGTGGGGGTTGGGGGGTTGGGAGGCGTTTTTTACCATGCCACCAGTTTTTTTTTGCGTAACCTCGTATAGGTCGTGCTGCATTGATTTTGCATCGTGTGTATTCATTATACTCCAGGTCACAAAAGGTCAAGTGTTCTTGAAATGCTGCGCCGAAGGCGCGCGAAATTTTTGAAAACAACCTTTTCCTCCGCTTTTTAGGCACGCCTTTTATATGATCACTGTTCAAAGCTCCTCTCGCTCTTTTACCAAATTTGAAGGTGTAAAAAATACCTAAGGTTTGGTCGGGCCGCTGCCACACAAACTGTACAGAAAGCTTGGCTCATGGGTGTCGATGTATAAAAGTTTATTGGCGGTGGCATATCTACGCACCAGATCACCGTATCGGATTGATACCGGAGCGCGAGATGCGTAAACATCATCCAAATTACCTCAGACCAGCCTTCATAGCCTTCTCACAGGTGCATACAGTGTACCCACATAACCAGTTTCAATCACCGAAACTTCAGATGCCTGCTGTTGCGCCCGAACCTGTTGACAATACCTACTTAATCGTAATCCATATAGATGCCATGATGCACGTAAAGTAGGATCAATCCGTTAAGACCAAAGACGTGTTTTATGCATCGTAGAGCGTAGATAGTTTTGGTAGGTATAGATACTTCATTCATTGTGCTGAATGCACGTTCATTTGTGGCAGTTTTCACAGGCAAGACATCAACTATGTGCAATAGAACGACTAAGTTGAAAAACATGCCAAAGGAGTAAATAAATGATAGGAGGGCAGCGATCAACGGATGTTGCCAATAGGTAGAAGGGCTGCGATCCACAGGAGGGCACTAATAGGTAGAAGAGCCCCGATCAACATCCCGAGTTTCGACAGTAGGGCACCGATAGGTAGGAAGTTGGCGAGCAGCAGGAGGGCGCCAATGGATAGAAGGGCAGCGATCAACAGGAGGGCACCAATAGGTAGGAGGGCGCCGATCAACAATCAACAGGAGGGCGCCACCAGGTAAGAGGGTGGCGAGGAACAGGAGAGCACCAATAGGAGGGTGGCGATCAACAAGAGGTCGCCAATAGGTGGGAGGGCGGTCATCAACTGGAAGTCGCCAATGAGCGGAAGGGTGACGATTAAAATGGGGGTGGCAATGGTGAGGAGGGCGCCTTTGCTCAAGAGGATGACACGAACAGGAGGGCGTCTGTGCGGAGGGCGCTGGTCAACAGGAAGGTGCCAGTGGATAGGAGGGCGGTGATCAACAGGAGGGTGCCAGTGGTTAGGAGGGCGGCGATCTACACGAGGGCGCCAATAGGAGAAGGGCCCCGATTAACATTCAACAGGAAGGACTAGGGAACCAATAGGTAGGAGGGCGGCACTGAACAAGAGGGTGCCAAAAGGGAGAAAGGCGGCCTTCAAAATTTCACATGAGGGCTCAATAGGTAGGAGAGCGCCAATAATTATGAGGACGCCGATCAGCAGAAGGGCGGCAATGTGTAGCAGGGTGGCGACCTACAGGAGGGCGCCTTCGGGTGAGAGGGCGCTTATTTACAGGACAGCGGCTTACATAGGCGACCACCGTTACGCTTAGAGAGCTACAGCCTACAAATGTGGTTGGAGGGCGCCCGAGGGAGCCCTCCAACCGTATTTGGAGGGCGTATTTGGAATGGGCGTCCTCCGAGGGCGCCCTCCATCCGTATTTTCCCTGTAAACACATTCGCGATTGGAGGGCGCCCTCCAGTCGCGATTGTTTTTCGATTCGATTATATCACAATTGCATTTGCGATTGGAGGGCGCCTTCGGCGCCCAAGGGGGGAGGGGCCATGGCCCAGTGCCCCCCCTGCCTACGCCCCTGTACATAACTGCCAATGTAAGCTAGCACATGGCTGGATAAAAAATCATAATTCTGCATCCTTAGTGAATAATTTCAAACCGTATCTCGTCGTAAAAAAAAACGATTTAACCCTCGCCCGTAAACGGCGATCTGCCACCTTCGCCCATGCAGGGGGGGGGGGGTTGGTGCGACCCCCCCCTTGGCGTTTGAAAACGGAGCGTCGTAGAGCTTAGCGGAAAAGACCAACGGATTGCTCTCGCCGAGATCTCGCGATTGGTGGTATATTTTTTGGTCCTAGGTCAACATTTGACCTACTTTTGACCGGTCAAAGGTCAAATTTTCGGAAAAATATACTTTTTTCAACTTTCGGCGGCGATTGCGGCAAAACGGTGGGAGATATCGACTTGAAACCTTCACTATCGTGTTTCTTGATCAATTCTTTATCGTTTGGTATGTATTTCGTTTCCCTAGCTCTAAAAATGGCGCGTTGGGAGCGCCGGAAGTCGGCAAGGTCACAGTCGGCGGCAGAAATTCGAAAAATCAAAATTTAAATTTTTGAAATCTGATTGTATTTTTGGATTTGGGAGGTCCATTTGCTCCCTATAGAAGCTAATATTGCTGCATATTCCCATTGAGGTGACAAGAATTAGCAAAATAGTGGTTCGGGCGCTTTTCAAAAATAGTACCGGACGCTGTTCCTCTTGTGACGTCATAGCTCCGTGACCTGACCTAACCCGGTCAAGTTTCTTATACCATATGGGGCGTTCCACGACAAATCGACAAATAAAAAATTAAATTTGCACCCTCATATTTTATTTTTCGTTGAAAACTGGTGTAAGGGGTTGTGATGGGCGGGGAAGCCAGCTGTGGCAAGGATTTTTTTCTTCGAACAACGGTTTCCGAGATGTAGCCTCGGGCAATTCCTGGAGATCGCGCTGCAGCCCTATGTTTGGCGGCCTATAATTCAAAAACTATTGGTTTTCTACGATAAAAACTTTATATGGTTCAACTCACAATCAACCAACAAACATTTTGGCTATCTCGGATTTTCAATTTTTGAAAATTTTGATCACGTGACCTTTTGACCTATTTTTCGAAGAGTGACCTTGATATTTTCCCCACTGTAAGTTGCAATTTTGTCTGATGACGATTAAAGCCTTATCAATTGTCATTCATATGCGAAAATAAAAAAAGTGGATATCGCCCTGCGTTGACCTCAGGTCAGGTCATTTTTATGACCTGTCCATTATTACGAGCGGGAGCGACAGCGAGATCTCGAGAATAAAGCAAGATAGCGACAAGCGGTAAACGGTGCAGGGTACACACGGATAAGGTCTATAATTTTTACTGAGGTCATTTTCAGGTCAGGGGAAAGATGACGTCACAGGAGCAAAAAGGAAGTCAAAATTGCGGCACTACATATATATGAAGTTTTTCTCGAATAACTTTCAAGGTATCCCAGCTAGGAACAAACTAATCCCAGCCAGCCTTCTCAAGTGGGGCCCACATGGGCCCCAAGTGGGCTCCAAACTGGGACCCATCTGGGCTGCCCACCTTGGACCCAGATGGGAATGTCATGGGCGTCCAACTGGGTCCCATCTGGGCACCCCAGACGGGGCCCATGTGGGACCCATCTGGGGCCCGTATTGAGCCCGCATATGGGCTTTCCCAGTTGGGACCCACATGGGCAGCCCAAGTGGGGCCCATATGGGACCCAGCTGGGATATATGCATATATATGGGTCCCACACGGGCTTTCCCAATTGGGACTCAGACGGACACATGCAAAAAGCGCACATGGAATTTAATTGGGATTTGGTACCTAGCTTATGTCGTCCACTATTTCCGCGTGAATCCCAAAAAGCAATGTGTTCACACGTGGGAGAACCGCATACCCTTTGCCTCTCACTAGATCCCCAGAGATTCGAACTCAAGACCTATGGAACATGATGCGGGGACCCTAACCACTACACTACGCTAACACTGCAGGTAGGCGGCCGGCGGCCGGTAGAGAACGGAAGCGTGGATGCGTACCTATTGTGAAAAAAGGGAAGAGTTTGTAACGATAGTGATAGAGGCCCGAGCGGTCCGTCAGCGCCGTATTGCGTCTATTTATAGTCACCAACTGCCGGCGCGGCCGCCCCCGCGGCCGCGGCACCACACAACGAACACCGGCGACGCAGTAGGTATCAGCAGTCACCGTGGTATCAGCGACCTCGCAGGGACGCGGGCAGGGGTGTGCCCAGGCGGCTGTCAGATCAGGAGTCTGGCAGGGTAGCGGCACAGATCAGGCAGGGTAGCGGCACAGTGGAGGCGCTGGCCAAGTCCAGCACGTAAAGTTAGCACATCTAGCCCATCTGGGACCCAGTTGGACGCCCATGACATACCCAGATGTAGCCCAGCCCACATTCGCCCAGATGCCCCACTTCCAGCCCATGTGGGCCCCATTTGGGATGGCTGGCTGGGATATCACCATCGTGATCCTCTCGTCGATCCGCATCGAAACATATGTATTCTGACCTCAAAAGGTCGGAAGGTCAAAAGTTGACCTTAGGTCACGTGACCTAAGGTCAACTTCTGACCTTTCGACCTTTCGAGGTCAACATACATATGTTTCGATGCGGATCGACGAGAGGATCACGATGGTGCGATTAGTTTGTTCCTAGCTGGGATACCTTGAAAGGTATTCGAGAAAAACTTCATATATGTAGTGCCGCAATTTTGACTTCCTTCTTGCTCCTGTGACGTCATCTTTGACCTGACCTGAAAATGACCTCAGTAAAAATTATAGACCTTATCCGTGTGTACCCTACACCGTTTACCGCTTGTCGCTATCTTGCTTTATTCTCGAGATCTCGCTGTCGCTCCCGCTCGTCACGTGACCTAAGGTCAACTTTTGACCTTTCGACCTTTCGAGGTCAACATACATATGTTTCGATGCGGATCGACGAGAGGATCACGATGGTGCTATTAGTTTGTTCCTAGCTGGGATACCTTGAAAGTTATTCGAGAAACACTTCATGTATATGTAGTGCCGCAATTTTGACTTCCTTTTTGCTCCTGTGACGTCATCTTTGACCTGACCTGAAAATGACCTCAGTAAAAATTATAGACCTTATCCGTTTGTACCCTGCACCGTTTACCGCTTGTCGCTATCTTGCTTTATTCTCGAGATCTCGCTGTCGCTCCCGCTCGTAATAATGGACAGGTCATAAAAATGACCTGACCTGAGGTCAACGCAGGGCGATATCCACTTCTTTTATTTTCGCATATGAATGAACATTGATAAGGCTTTAATCGTCATCAGACAAAATTGCAATTTTCAGTGGGGAAAATATCAAGGTCACTCTTCGAAAAATAGGTCAAAAGGTCACGTGATCAAAATTTTCAAAAATTGAAAATCCGAGAGAGCCAAAATGTTCGTTGGTTGATTGTGAGTTGAACCAAAAAAAGTTTTTATCGTAGAAAACCAATAGTTTTTGAGTTATAGGCCGCCAAACATAGGGCTGCAGCGCGACCTCCAGGAATTGCCCGAGGCTATATCTCGGAAACCGTTGTTCGAAGAAAAAAATCCTTGCCACAGCTGGCTTCCCCGCCCATCACAACCCATTAGACCAATTTTAAGCAAAAAATAAAATATGAGGGTGCAGGGCACTTGTCGATTTGTCGTGGAACGCCCCATATGATAGCCAATACTTGCCCCAACATGCATGGGAAGTTTCATCACGATCCATCAACCGATCTCCGTACCACCGGCAGGAAACCTCGGGCGTTGGCACTCAGTTTGTGAAAATCCGGCCGGAGGCTGTTCCCTTTGTGACGTCATAACTCCGTGACCTGACATGACCCGGTCAATTTTTTTTTTATCAAAAGATGCGCAAGGTTTGCCCCATAAGGTACCCAAAATTTGGCGGCGCTGCGCGCCGCCGTTTTTGCACTATTTCCGAAAAACCTCAGGGGGGGGTTGCACCAACCCCCCCCCCTACATGGGCGAGGGTTAAGGACGGAAACGTGACATGTATTTAAGCATTAACATTGCTTAATAATGAAAACGTCATGCTGCTATTCCGTGTGACCTTTCCACTGCTAGCTGCGAGAGTTGCTTTGTTTCATACTTAGCCACAGCAAAATATAACCATTTAAGTCGCAGAGACTATGAGCATTTACATGTTTCTGTTGAATGTCGATGGCATCATGCAACGACATCATGGATTCCAGGAAGAAATGGTGATGTTATCCTGAATAATAACAGAGCTGGGATAGTTGTTCGTGACCACGACACAAATTCATGATGCCAAGATTATCAACAGTGTGCATTCACCAACGCACCAAGATGGCAAATAGCCATGAGACTCACCATTTTTTTTTTCTTTCTTCTTATCCTCATGATAATCAATGCACGTGCTTGTGAGCAAGACGAATTGCTGTACTTATCACAGTGAGATAGAGGGTGAACATTTCGTAGGACCAGCATCCACTCTTATGGCGCCCATGGTTAGGTATGGGGGTGATGACTGAAGCCTCGTGCGACTGTCGGTCTGACGATATGGGTCATTTGCATGTGACCATGGCTTGTCTGTTGGTTTGCTGCTGTTAAGGGATGACTACTACCGAGTATGTTTTTATTCTAGGACATGAACAAAGAAGGCGGTAAAGGCTTGCAGTATGTTTTGCCCGATTTGACTGTGAATAAGCATGTTGGAAAAAAATCTTCCCGTTATCTGCTACGTCAAAAGATAGAGATCTTCTTTGAAATGTGCATGCCTGATATGGCGTTAATCGCACCTAACGGGGAATCCAAAGATCTGTCGATACTGTAAGTCATGTTAAACGCTTAGATAGGTATGATGTCACAAAGAAACTATGAGGGCAAATATGATATTACATAAACGTCTGTCAAGACAGCCTCAGATTCAGATTCACTTTCAGAATCACATTCGGACCCCCTTAGATTTTCATAAAAACTGGTCCATGGGTACAGTTTTGGACGCTGATTCCAATGGTGAAGTCTGTTTTTCGCCACATATTATACTTTGGCCTCTAGAGGCATTCAAAGTTTTTTTTGGGGCGAAGGGGGACCCCTTAGATTTTCATAAAAACCGGTCCATGTGTACAGTTTTGGACGCTGATTCCAACGGTGAAGTCTGTTTTTCGCCACATATTATACTTTGGCCCCTAGAGGCATTCAAAGTTTTTTGGGGGAAGGGGGACCCCCTTAGATTTTCATAAAAACTGGTCCATGTGTACAGTTTTGGACGCTGATTCCAATGGTGAAGTCTGTTTTTCGCCACATATTATACTTTGGCCCCTAGAGGCATTCAAAGTTTTTTGGGGCGAAGGGGGACCCCCTTAGATTTTCATAAAAACTGGTCCATGTGTACAGTTTTGGACGCTGATTCCAACGGTGAAGTCTGTTTTTCGCCACATATTATACTTTGGCCCCTAGAGGCATTCAAAGTTTTTTGGGGGGAAGGGGGACCCCCTTAGATTTTCATAAAAAACTGATCCATGTGTACAGTTTTGGACGCTGATTCCAATGGTGAAGTCTGTTTTTCGCCACATATTATACTTTGGCCCCTAGAGGCATTCAAAATTTTTTGGGGCGAAGGGGGACCCCCTTAGATTTTCATAAAAACTGGTCCATGGGTACAGTTTTGGACGCTGATTCCAATGGTGAAGTCTGTTTTTCGCCACATATTATACTTTGGCCCCTAGAGGCATTCAAAGTTTTTTGGGGCGAAGGGGGACCCCCTTAGATTTTCATAAAAACTAGTCCATGTGTACAGTTTTGGACGCTGATTCCAACGGTGAAGTCTGTTTTTCGCCACATATTATACTTTGGCCCCTAGAGGCATTCAAAGTTTTTTTGGGAAGGGGGACCCCCTTAGATTTTCATAAAAACTGGTCCATGTGTACAGTTGTGGAGCTGATTCCAATGGTGAAGTCTGTTTTTCGCCACATATTATACTTTGGCCCCTAGAGGCATTCAAAATTTTTTGGGGCGAAGGGGGGCCCCCTTAGATTTTCATAAAAACTGGTCCATGGGTACAGTTTTGGACGCTGATTCCAATGGTGAAGTCTGTTTTTCGCCACATATTATACTTTGGCCCCTAGAGGCATTCAATTTTTTTTTTGGGGCGAAGGGGGACCCCCTTAGATTTTCATAAAAACTGGTCCATGTGTACAGTTTTAGACGCTGATTCCAACGGTGAAGTCTGTTTTTCGCCACATATTATACTTTGGCCCCTAGAGGCATTCAAAGTTTTTTTGGGAAGGGGGACCCCTTAGATTTTCATAAAAACTGGTCCATGTGTACAGTTTTGGACGCTGATTCCAATGGTGAAGTCTGTTTTTCGCCACATATTATACTTTGGCCCCTAGAGGCATTCAAAGTTTTTTTAGGGCGAAGGGGGACCCTCTTAGATTTTCATAAAAACTTGTCCATGTGTACAGTTTTGGACGCTGATTCCAATGGTGAAGTCTGTTTTTCGCCACATATTATACTTTGGCCCCTAGAGGCATTCAGATTCACTTTCAGAATCACATTCGGACCCCCTAAGATTTTCATAAAAACTGGTCCATGGGTACAGTTTTGGACGCTGATTCCAATGGTGAAGTCTGTTTTTCGCCACATATTATACTTTGGCCCCTAGAGGCATTCAAAGTTTTTTTGGGGCGAAGGGGGACCCCTTAGATTTTCATAAAAACTGGTCCATGTGTACAGTTTTGGACGCTGATTCCAACGGTGAAGTCTGTTTTTCGCCACATATTATACTTTGGCCCCTAGAGGCATTCAAAGTTTTTAGGGGAAGGGGGACCCCCTTAGATATTCATAAAAACTGGTCCATGTGTACAGTTTTGGACGCTGATTCCAATGGTGAAGTCTGTTTTTCGCCACATATTATACTTTGGCCCCTAGAGGCATTCAAAATTTTTTGGGGCGAAGGGGGACCTCCTTAGATTTTCATAAAAACTGGTCCATGGGTACAGTTTGGGACGCTGATTCAAATGGTGAAGTCTGTTTTTCGCCACATATAATACTTTGGCCCCTAGAGGCATTCAAATTTTTTTTGGGGGCGAAGCGGGACCCCCTTAGATTTTCATAAAAACTGGTCCATGGGTACAGTTTTGGACGCTGATTCCAACGGTGAAGTCTGTTTTTCGCCACATATTATACTTTGGCCCCTAGAGGCATTCAAAGTTTTTTGGGGAAAAGGGACCCCCTTAGATTTTCATAAAAACTGGTCCATGTGTACAGTTTTGGACGCTGATTCCAATGGTGAAGTCTATTTTTCGCCACATATTATACTTTGGCCCTTAGAGGCATTCAAAGTTTTTTTGGGGGCGAAGGGGGACCCCCTTAGATTTTCATAAAAAACTGGTCCATTGGTACAGTTTTGGACGCTGATTCCAACGGTGAAGTCTGTTTTTCGCCACATATTATACTTTGGCCCCTAGAGGCATTCAAAGTTTTTTGGGGGAAGGAGACCCCCTTAGATTTTCATAAAAACTGGTCCATGTGTACAGTTTTGGACGCTGATTCCAATGGTGAAGTCTGTTTTTCGCCACATATTATACTTTGGCCCCTAGAGGCATTCAAAGTTTTTTTGGGGCGAAGGGGGACCCCCTTAGATTTTCATAAAAGCTGGTCCATGTGTACAGTTTTGGACGCTGATTCCAATGGTGAAGTCTGTTTTTCGCCACATATTATACTTTTGCCCCTAGAGGCATTCAAAGTTTTTTTGGGGGAAGGGGGACCCCCTTAGATTTTCATAAAAACTGGTCCATGGGTACAGTTTTGGACGCTGATTCCAACGGTGAAGTCTGTTTTTCGCCACATATTATACTTTGGCCCCTAGAGGCATTCAAAGTTTTTTGGGGAAGGGGGACCCCCTTAGACTTTCATAAAAACTGGTTCATGTGTACAGTTTTGGACGCTGATTCCAACGGTGAAGTCTGTTTTTCGCCACATATTATACTTTGGCCCCTAGAGGCATTCAAAGTTTTTTGGGGGAAGGGGGACCCCCTTAGATTTTCATTAAAACTGGTCCATGTGTACAGTTTTGGACGCTGATTCCAATGGTGAAGTCATTCAAAAAATTGAATGCCTCTAGGGGCCAAAGTATAATATGTGGCGAAAAACAGACTTCACCATTGTAATCAGCGTCCAAAACTGTAACCATGGACCAGTTTTTATGAAAATCTAAGGGGGTCCCCCTTCGCCCCAAAAAACTTTGAATGCCTCTAGGGGCCAAAGTATAATATGTGGCGAAAAACAGACTTCACCATTGGAATCAGCGTCCAAAACTGTACACATGGACCAGTTTTTATGAAAATCTAAGGGGGTCCCCCTTCCCCCAAAAAACTTTGAATGCCTCTAGGGGCCAAAGTATAATATGTGCCGAAAAACAGACTTCACCGTTGGAATCAGCGTCCAAAACTGTACACATGGACCAGTTTTATGAAAATCTAAGGGGGTCCCCCTTCGCCCCAAAAAACTTTGAATGCCTCTAGGGGCCAAAGTATAATATGCGGCGAAAAACAGACTTCACCATTGGAATCAGCGTCCAAAACTGTACCCATGGACTAGTTTTTATGAAAATCTAAGGGGGTCCCCCTTAGCCCAAAAAAAAATTTGAATGCCTCTAGGGGCCAAAGTATAATATGTGGCGAAAAACAGACTTCACCATTGGAATCAGCGTCCAAAACTGTACACATGGACCAGTTTTTATGAAAATCTAAGGGGGTCCCCCTTCGCCCTAAAAAAAACTTTGAATGCCTCTAGGGGCCAAAGTATAATATGTGGCGAAAAACAGACTTCACCATTGGAATCAGCGTCCAAAACTGTACACATGGACCAGTTTTTATGAAAATCTAAGGGGGTCCCCCTTCCCAAAAAAAAAAACTTTGAATGCCTCTAGGGGCCAAAGTATAATATGTGGCGAAAAACAGACTTCACCGTTGGAATCAGCGTCACAAACTGTACCCATGGACCAGTTTTTATGAAAATCTAAGGGGGTCCCCCTTCGCCCAAAAAACTTTGAAGGCATCTAGGGGCCAAAGTATAATATGTGGCGAAAAACAGACTTCACCATTGGAATCAGCGTCCAAAACTGTACACATGGACCAGTTTTTATGAAAATCTAAGGGGGTCCCCCTTCGCCCCAAAAAAACTTTGAATGCCTCTAGGGGCCAAAGTATAATATGTGGCGAAAAACAGACTTCACCATTGGAATCAGCGTCCAAAACTGTACACATGGACCAGTTTTTATGAAAATCTCAAGGGGTCTCCCTTCCCCCAAAAAACTTTGCATGCCTCTAGGGGCCAAAGTATAATATGTGGCGAAAAACAGACTTCACCGTTGGAATCAGCGTCCAAAACTGTACCCCTGGACCAGTTTTTATGAAAATCTAATGGGGTCCCCCTTCGCCCCAAGAAAACTTTGAATGCCTCTAGGTGCCAAAGTATAATATGTGGCGAAAAACAGACTTCACCATTGGAATCAGCGTCCAAAACTGTACCCATGGAGCAGTTTTTATGAAAATCTAAGGGGGTCCGAATGTGATTCTGAAAGTGAATCTGAATGCCTCTAGGGGCCAAGTATAATATGTGGCGAAAAACAGACTTCACCATTGGAATCAGCGTCCAAAACTGTACACATGGACCAGTTTTAATGAAAATCTAAGGGGGTCCCCCTTCGCCCAAAAAAAAACTTTGAATGCCTTTAGGGGCCAAAGTATAATATGTGGCGAAAAACAGACTTCACCATTGGAATCAGCGTCCAAAACTGTACACATGGACCAGTTTTTATGAAAATCTAAGGGGGTCCCCTTTCGCCCCAAAAAAACTTTGAATGCCTCTAGGGGCCAAAGTATAATATGTGGCGAAAAACAGACTTCACCGTTGGAATCAGCGTCCAAAACTGTACCCATGGACCAGTTTTTATGAAAATCTAAGGGGGTCCCCCTTCGCCCCAAAAAAACTTTGAATGCCTCTAGGGGCCAAAGTATAATATGTGGCGAAAAACAGACTTCACCATTGGAATCAGCGTCCAAAACTGTAGCCATGGACCAGTTTTTATGAAAATCTAAGGGGGTCCCCCTTCGCCCCAAAAAAACTTTGAATGCCTCTAGGGGCCAAAGTATAATATGTGGCGAAAAACAGACTTCACCATTGGAATCAGCGTCCAAAACTGTACACATGGACCAGTTTTTATGAAAATCTAAGGGGTCCCCCTTCGCCCCCAAAAAACTTTGAATGCCTCTAGGGGCCAAAGTATAATATGTGGCGAAAAACAGACTTCACCATTGGAATCAGCGTCCAAAACTGTACCCATGGACCAGTTTTTATGAAAATCTAAGGGGTCCCCCTTCGCCCAAAAAAATTTTTGAATGCCTCTAGGGGCCAAAGTATAATATGTGGCGAAAAACAGACTTCACCATTGGAATCAGCGTCCAAAACTGTACAGATGGACCAGTTTTTATGAAAATCTAAGGGGGTCCCCCTTCCCCCAAAAAACTTTGAATGCCTCTAGGGGCCAAAGTATAATATGTGGCGAAAAACAGACTTCACCGTTGGAATCAGCGTCCAAAACTGTACACATGGACCAGTTTTTATGAAATTCTAAGGGGGTCCCCCTTCGCCCAAAAAACTTTGAATGCCTCTAGGGGCCAAAGTATAATATGTGGCGAAAAACAGACTTCACCGTTGGAATCAGCGTCCAAAACTGTACACATGGACCAGTTTTTATGAAAATCTAAGGGGGTCCCCCTTCGCCCCAAAAAACTTTGAATGCCTCTAGGGGCCAAAGTATAATATGTGGCGAAAAACAGGCTTCACCATTGGAATCAGCGTCCAAAACTGTAACCATTGACCAGTTTTTATGAAAATCTAAGGGGGTCCCCCTTCGCCCCAAAAAAATTTGAATGCCTCTAGGGGCCAAAGTATAATATGTGGCGAAAAACAGACTTCACCATTGGAATCAGCGTCCAAAACTGTACACATGGACCGGTTTTTATGAAAATCTAAGGGGGTCCCCCTTCCCCCCAAAAAAACTTTGAATGCCTCTAGGGGCCAAAGTATAATATGTGGCGAAAAACAGACTTCACCGTTGGAATCAGCGTTCAAAACTGTACACATGGACCAGTTTTTATGAAAATCTAAGGGGGTCCCCCTTCGCCCCAAAAAACTTTGAATGCCTCTAGGGGCCAAAGTATAATATGTGGCGAAAAACAGACTTCACCATTGGAATCAGCGTCCAAAACTGTACACATGGACCAGTTTTTATGAAAATCTAAGGGGGTCCCCCTTCCCCAAAAAACTTTGAATGCCTCTAGGGGCCAAAGTATAATATGTGGCGAAAAACAGACTTCACCGTTGGAATCAGCGTCCAAAACTGTACACATGGACCGGTTTTTATGAAAATCTAAGGGGGTCCCCCTTCGCCCTAAAAAACTTTGAATGCCTCTAGGGGCCAAAGTATAATATGTGGCGAAAAACAGACTTCACCATTGGAATCAGCGTCCAAAACTGTACACATGGACCAGTTTTTATGAAAATCTAAGGGGTCCCCCTTCCCAAAAAAAACTTTGAATGCCTCTAGGGGCCAAAGTATAATATGTGGCGAAAAACAGACTTCACCGTTGGAATCAGCGTCCAAAACTGTACACATGGACCAGTTTTTATGAAAATCTAAGGGGGTCCCCCTTCGCCCCAAAAAAACTTTGAATGCCTCTAGGGGCCAAAGTATAATATGTGGCGAAAAACAGGCTTCACCATTGGAATCAGCGTCCAAAACTGTTACCATGGACCAGTTTTTATGAAAATCTAAGGGGGTCCCCCTTCGCCCCAAAAAAAAATTTGAATGCCTCTAGGGGCCAAAGTATAATATGTGGCGAAAAACAGACTTCACCATTGGAATCAGCGTCCAAAACTGTACACATGGACCAGTTTTTATGAAAATCTAAGGGGGTCCCCCTTCCCCAAAAAAAACTTTGAATGCCTCTAGGGGCCAAAGTATAATATGTGGCGAAAAACAGACTTCACCGTTGGAATCAGCGTCCAAAACTGTACACATGGACCAGTTTTTATGAAAATCTAAGGGGGTCCCCCTTCGCCCCAAAAAACTTTGAATGCCTCTAGGGGCCAAAGTATAATATGTGGCGAAAAACAGACTTCACCATTGGAATCAGCGTCCAAAACTGTACACATGGACCAGTTTTTATGAAAATCTAAGGGGGTCCCCCTTCCCCCAAACAATTTTGAATGCCTCTAGGGGCCAAAGTATAATATGTGGCGAAAAACAGACTTCACCGTTGGAATCAGCGTCCAAAACTGTACACATGGACCGGTTTTTATGAAAATCTAAGGGGGTCCCCCTTCGCCCCAAAAAAACTTTGAATGCCTCTAGGGGCCAAAGTATAATATGTGGCGAAAAACAGACTTCACCATTGGAATCAGCGTCCAAAACTGTACCCATGGACCAGTTTTTATGAAAATCTAAGGGGGTTCGAATGTGATTCTGAAAGTGAATCTGAATCTGAGGCTGACTTGACAGACGTATTACATAAATGTGCTTGCTGTTACCGTAATGTGAACAAGCTGGACAAATAATAAAAATGGTCCCGTTTTCTACTTTCCTTTGTTGCTTACTTTCTCCCCTTCTATGATAACTTTGATCCGACGGCGTCCCTTTATGGAAATATTGTAACTTTTTGCATAGATTATCCACCAATCCGACATATTGCCGGATTACGCAGTCTGTTTCGCTATGCCTTTGCACTCCTTTTCTTTCCCAAAGCTCCGATTCCCTTTTAGGGGATCGAAGCTAAATCAGCCTTTGAAGTTGCAGCATGAAGGGCCACTTATCCGATTTGCTCAACTGCCTGTGAACTTAGGCAGCAATTTGTCTATACTAAGGCGGGTCAGCGTCTCGACTTATCCTGGGAAGACGGAGGAGAGACCCGTCTTTATCTCGTCTCGACGTCAGCTCAGTCTCGACTCCCTCTCGCTATCGCTCGTCTGATCTAGCTGTCCATGTAAGGGTCGGTCTGAACCCGCGACGCCGCCGGCTGCAACGGTGGCTGGTGCACGTCATCATTGGAGTAACCGGCCGCTGCCTTTGTGGCTCTTCCCTCTCAATGATGATACCATGGATCACCTTATGTGATCCGTAATGATACCAACACCGGCAGAATCACTGGAGCTGAGGCGTCAGTGTTGGCAGAGCACAATGAAGGCGGTCGTTTAGGCGTGATGAAGGCACAGTAGAACCGCGATGAATGAATCATTCACCTGTAATTTTGTGTTCCGCCATGAAGCTCGTTCACCGCCGCGCCATGTCCATTGCTGATTGGTCCATTTTCTCTGTCCGCAGCTTCTAATTGGTCTACAGCGCGACGCTCTCGGCTTCCGTCCGCAGCGCCGCCAGCTGACTGTGGTGACCCGTGTGACCTCTCCGGGTCACGTGAGGTCAGCGGTGCAGCGGCGCGGCAGCTCAGCCAGCCGCCATTCGGTCAGCTCCGTCGGATCACAGGTCAGTCAACGGGCCGTCATATTCAACACAACAACACGCTCGGTGAAGTGAGAAGTCACTTTCCGTTAGCAGACGTTTGGTTCAAAACATTCCTAGAGCTATAATAAGATGGCGAAGTACTAAAATGAGCAGCATTATTGAATGTCGTAGAAGAATAACCTTATGCTCACTATCTTTTAACAATCCGAAAATTAGCCTAAAATCAATGAAAATCAATGAATATATTTCGGAAACGTTCCTTCTTCAGTTCAAAAAGTTAACTATACAAGCCACATAAATGTACAAATAATTGAACGTCACAAAAGCGCCGAATTAACTGATCCCACCAACGAATATTAGTCACATTCTCGTGCCATATAAGTAGAACGGCCTCTTTTAATCAACGCAAGACTAAAATAACAGGTATACATAAGGTAGCGTAACCAAATACAACTGTATGAGATCACTTGTGACCCAACAATTACTGTGCTAGTCATCTTAGAAACACACAATATAATTACAACTAACATGCAAGGTGTACACAGCCGACTACTCAATAGATCGATTGTCTAGCCAACAAACTAGCCATTCATCCAATTGTTCAATCCACTAGTCATTACATTCAGGCGTGGAGTCGACAAACCATTCAAATATCAATTCCAAATCATTCAATCAAACGTTTTATCATACATCTATCCCAACATCTATCACGTCTCAGGCTGACAGTTCACACTAATCACAGAATTGCCCAAGATGCGATGTTGGTGTTTAGGGCTGGTCGGTATGTCCTTATCCATAGCGACTCTGCTATTTTTCTGTCTCTGCTGGTGTTGCATGTCTGTAGGATCTTGGCCGCGATGTGTTGGGGCTCTGGGCGACATCGAGGGTGGTCATCTCTGAAGTGGTCGCCCCACGGTGAGTCCATACGGTGGTTCTTCGCGTCCCGTAGATGTTCATTGTAGCGAAGTCGTATGTGACGTCCGGTTTCGCCGATGTAGCTCCGGTTGCACAGCGTGCAGGTAAGTTGGTATACCACTCCGGAACTGTGGCACCGGCCCTGTAGTCCTGTAGATTCTGTATTCCTCAGCGCGCACCCTCACACCGTCAGTCCATCTCGCTCACTGACTCACCGCCTGCCCGGACACAGCTTGGCCCCGGCGGCAGCGACCTGACACCGCCTGAGCGAAGTCCATCCGACTCGCATCGCGGAAAGCATCACTTAGCATCGAAAAGCATCACTGAAACTACACTCCACCCTTGATCTCGAAGGATCAACCCATCGATTGGAAATACTGGGCCTGTCTACGTTCCCGCTCGCTTCTACGTGGAATCTGTCGCTCCTCCTCACCCACAATCTCAGCTGACTCTCCCTCCACGACTTCCGGCCCACTGTTCCCCTCTGAGCCCGCATCATTCACCACCGGCACGGTAATGACCAGACTCTCACCGTCCCTCTCTCCCTCACTGTCGCCCTCACTAACGGGCCCCTCCTCGACGGCGGCATTCCGTCGGCGTAAATTTCTCACGTGCCACGGCACTCCATCGACTTCTACGACCTGCTCAGAAACGACATCAGACACCGTGCCGGGACGCGACGCATCAACACACCGAGTTCCCCGACGACGTACCCAGACAGGGTCGCCAACACGATACGCGGCTGCCTCACTGTTCACTGGTACGGGGTTGGGCGCCGCCGGTGCAGCAGCGGGCCGCACATTGTCCCTCACATTGTACCGGAACACGACACTCGCGGGTGCAGATCCACCCTCGCGCGGCGTTACATTGTACAGGTGGACTGCCTCGGCCACCGAGCATTGTTTTCGCGCAGCAATGACCTTGATCGTGCGATGGTTCCGCTCAACTATCGAATTGCCAGCCGGCTCATGAACCGCCCTAAATCGAAGACGCACGCCCCACCTCGCTGCAAAAGCCGCAAAACTCCGACTGCGAAAGATGGTGTCATTATCACAAAGCAGCTCCTCAGGTGCCCCGCGCTCGAAGAAGATCTGTTCGAGCTGAGCGATCGTGACATCAGCGTCCGGACGACTCAGGTGTCGCCACAGACAGAACCGCGAGGGTCCACAGTCCACAACCGAGAGAAACGACTGGCCCCGGTAGTGCGTTACATCAATTGCCAGTCGCTTCCATACGTCAGACACTTCCAACGAGCCATGCCTCCACTTCATTGGCGCCGGATCGATTGAGCGGCATGCGTCACACTGGCTCACCACATTTTGCACTTGAGCTCGCGTCACGTCCTTTGAAATGTCACGCCGTGCAAAGTACAGTGTCCGACGAACCCCGGGATGTCCGGCGCGGTCATGCACTCCTGCGATGGCCTCCGCAATATCAGCAGAGCCTCCTGGTGCAAGCTGATCCTCCGTCCGGTCCTCTGCCGCGCCGGCCGAGTCTCCCCGCGGCGTCATCCGATCCACCTCAGCGCTGCTACCACCTGCAGCTGCGACTTGATCGCCTCCTCTCAGTACTGCCGAACCCGATGAATCGTCATCAGAGTTAGGCAATGCCAGCCCATTGGCCGCAGCCTCGCAGCCGGCCATTGTCTCAGTAGCTGCAGGCGATGACTCATCACGCACCCAGTCTTTCGGCACTCGGGTCAGCTCGTCTGCTCGATTCGCTGCGCTCCGCACCAGAGTTACAGACAGCGACAGCTCGAGCTCATCCACCAGCTGTCGAATCATGTCGACCCTGCGTCTGATCAACATCTCTCCGTGTGCCTTGGTGCGCAGCCGAGCGCGGCCGCTCAATGCATCGTTGATCCAACGGTGCACTGTGACCGAGTCCGTGCGCAGATCGATGACACGCATGTCCCAAGCGACGGCCACGTTGATGCCTCTCACGGCCGCATTTAGCTCCGCAACATTTATGTGTGTGGA
This sequence comes from Amphibalanus amphitrite, assembly GCF_019059575.1. NCBI lineage: Eukaryota > Metazoa > Arthropoda > Thecostraca > Balanomorpha > Balanidae > Amphibalanus > Amphibalanus amphitrite. The sequence continues at coordinate 160,223 of NW_024882512.1, read as the reverse complement.
TTCATCCTTCCTCAGCCAGCATCCGTCTTCAATGACGTCGCCGTCAGGTGACTCCACCACCACACCCGCTGCTACGGAGCTCGCATCCACCCAAACCACAGCGCGGTCGCTCCGCACGCTCCACAGACCGTGTGCCGGATCGTGACTGGCTACCCGAGCCGCGACATGACTAATCTGCTTCTGCAGAACTCCGTCGTAGGTGATGTCATCCCATCCTTGTGTGACGTCATTCACGCGTCGTTTCAGCCAGGCCACGGCAGGGCGGAGCCAACCACACACCGGCATGTGAGCGATCAGGCGTCCGCACCACGAGAACACTCCACGGCGCGTGAGCACAGCCGGTGGTGGTCCGACTGGGTTGTCTCTGCTCCACACCAGCCTGCCAAGCTCCCGTGAGACTCGCAGACCGAGCAGACGCGCACCGCCTGCCGCCCGCTCTGGAGGCTTGCACTCGAGACCAAAGTTCGCCAGATGAGCCACCACTCGCTCTGCGCTAACAATGTCCTCGTTCACCAGCAGATCGTCCACGTACGGAAGCACTGCCCGGTTTACGTCCGCGTCACGTTCCAGAACCGTCCGAATCACCGCCTTCATGACGAGCGGAGCCACGCACAATCCATAACCGAGCCGTGTCAAACAATGTCTCTGGTTTTCGATCATCACCGTCTGAAACGGCCACAGCTGGCGGTCAACCTGAATCTGCAAATACGCGTGACGTAGATCTACGACCGCAACGTTTTCGCCATGTCGTCGCCACTTCCTCAGTTGGTCCGCACAGACGTCTGCGTCAGCTGTGTGAGCTGTCAAGTAATTGTTCAGTTCACGATAGTCAAGCACAGGTCTCACTTTCGATTTGTTCTTTTGTTGAACTGCCATTAAAGGCACCAGACCCTTTGGTGGGCCAAGCTCTGACTCGTTGTAGGGAATAAGCCAGCCCTGCTCCACCCAACGTTTGAGTTCATCGTCAAATTCACGGCGAGCGTCACACGGCACCCTGTACTGTGCGACAGTGTTCTGCAAGCACTCCGGCTCTGCTCCGTCAGTCCACTTCCATTTCATTCTCCACGCCTTAGATGTCGGATCAAAGTACACGGCATAATCTGGTGCATCCACAACTGGTGCCCGGTCCGGGTGCAGGTCGGTCGGTGTCGGTTCGGGTTGCGCCGCCGTCTCATTGCAGCCCGGATGCAGCGATGAGGCTGCTCCATCCGAGACGCCACTGGCAGCCGCTGCAACTGGAGCGGCCGGCACAGCTGAGTCCACTCCAAAGTTCACTTCACTGGATGCACTAACGAACACGCCCTGCAGAGCAGTCACACCGTTCATTCCCAGAATGAATGAAAAGTTCAAAGGCTTTCTAGCAGACACCAGCACTTCCAACTCAACTCGAGCACCAAACATGGTCTGCACTGACACGTAACCTCTGCCTTCGCATGCGTATCGTTCTCCACTCAGTGTCACAACGTTGATTCGCTCCGCAGACCAGCGGCGGCAAACGGAGGAGTGCGCGACGCTCACGGTGCATCCGGTATCCACGAGGGCTCGACACATCACTCCGTCCACCGACAGGCGCGTGGTCGGCAGAGCGCCACTCACTGGTGAGCCGGAGAGGAGGCTGGCGCTGAGGCCACCTCTCCGCCGCCGTTTTCCGGGCAGGTAGCTGCCACGTGGCCGGGTCGGCTGCACCGGAAGCAGAGCCTGCTTCCGCCCAAACCACCTCGACGTCCACGGCCACCTCGACCACGAAGACAATCGCGGGCCAAGTGGTTGGGCTGTCCGCACGCATAGCAAACGGTGGCTTCCTGACGGCGCGGACCGCGGTGGTCTGCCGCTGCAGCTACCCCCAGAACGCTATCTCGACAGAGGATAGCACGGGCCCGGTCCACCATCTCCGACAGAGACAGGGACTCCATGCGGGCGCCTGTCTGGAGAGCGTGCCGCACGGACTCGGGCAGTCCTGCCACAAATGCGCAGCTCAATCCCTCTTCGTTAATGCCTCCGAAGATCGACGACAGTCTTTGTAGGTCCGCCAGAAACACATCGACGGACTCGTCGACCCGCAGCTGGCGATCTCGGAACTCTTCGTAGGCTTTAAACTTGTCGACTGCAAACGCACGCTGCAAAGCCGCCTTCACTTTCCCTGCGTCCGCCTTGTCGGCTTCACTCAGTTGGCGATAAACAGCCGAGGCACCCCCTGTCAGTCTCAACGGCACCACCACGGCCAAGTCCACTGCCGGTTTTTGCAGGCCACACACCAGTTCCACCTTCTCATACCAACACGAAAAGTCACTAGTGCCATCATACTCCGGGATAAGTTTCAAGTCGAAGTTCGCCATGATTGCCGAAATAGCTTGTAGATTCTGTATTCCTCAGCGCGCACCCTCACACCGTCAGTCCATCTCGCTCACTGACTCACCGCCTGCCCGGACACAGCTTGGCCCCGGCGGCAGCGACCTGACACCGCCTGAGCGAAGTCCATCCGACTCGCATCGCGGAAAGCATCACTTAGCATCGAAAAGCATCACTGAAACTACAAGTCCTGCAGCACACGAGTGGCAGCGTGAGCCACCAGGACACGGAGGTGGTTTCAGGGCCGAGCGCACCAGCTGGTTCTTGATGGTCTGTTTGTTGGTCCAGGTCACTCCTAGGTTCTGTTGGCCACTCTTGTGTACGATGGCCTGTACGGTTTGGGCTAGCTTGTCATCGATGAAAGGTAACACGAGCCTTGTTACCGGCGTTGCTCGTCTTCTTGGTCTTGGTCTTGAGGTCTGGCAGCAACTGATGGCTCTGCTGATGGTGCGCATGTTGTAGCCGTTGTTCAGGAACAGGTCTTTGATTTTCTCTATACTGCGTTCACGAGCGCTGTTGTCACTGGAGATGTTGATGGCACGTCGGATTTGGGAGTGCAGCACAGCTCGCTTGGTTTTCCACGGGTGTGCCGAGTCAGCGTGTAGTATGATACCAGCCGATGTGGGCTTGATGTACAGCTCAGTGGTGTACCTTCCTGTGGGTTCGACTGTGATGCTGGTGTCCAAGAAGGGAATGGATGGCGTCTTGTCTGTCGATTCGATGGTGAACTTGATCGATGGATGTGCGTCGTTGATGTGACGGAAATACTCTTGAAGATTGGCAGAGCCATGGGTCCACACTCCGAGTACGTCGTCGATATACCTCATGTATAGGTCGGGTTTGTGTGAGGCACTGGTGTTGAAGTCCCGTTCCAAGCTGTCCATAAAGATGATAGCAAGCGGTGGGGCCACACGACTACCCATGGCGATACCGCTTGTTTGGCGATAGTATTTGTCGCCAAATCTCAAGAAGTTGTTGGAAAGGCAGTGGTTCAGAAGGTGGATGATGTCTGTAACTTCCAGGCCGAAGGTGTTGATGTCTTGATGGTGAGTTTCGAGCAAACGTTTTGCACTCTCAGTCGCTTCTTTGTAGGGGATGTTTCCGTAGAGGTTGGTGACGTCTACACTGAAGATGATGCTATCCGCTGGTAGTCTGTGTTCCGGATAGGCATCTGAGAGGCGGCGAAGATACTCTTCAGTGTTGCTGAGGTGGGCTGGGATAAACTGAAGGAGTTGGCTGAGGATTCTCTCCAGTAGTTGGGATATTTTGTCCAGTGGGTCACCACACGCTGACACAATCGGGCGCAGTGGAATGCCCGGTTTATGATCTTTTGGCAGTCCGTATAACTCAGCAGTTCGTGAGCTTTGTGGGAGGAGCGCTTGAATCACATTCTCATCAAGTTTGCCTTTAAGCGTCTCCTTGGTGATCCGCTTCGTGGCAGCTTCTGTCTTGTTGGTGGGATTCCTGGCTACCTCTTCATAACCAGCTGTGATTTCTTCTGCCTTAGTGATGTAGTCAGTTTTGTCCAAAATTACAATGCCCTTACACTTGTCAGATGGTTTGATGACGATCTCTTCGTTTTCTTTCAGCTTTTTCATCTCTGTTCTTTGTGTCCTGCTGTGGTTTGTGACGACAGTCTTGTGGTTTTTGTATGTGGCCAACACTTTTTTCTTAAGTTGGCTGAGGTCTAGTTCACTTGCAGGGTCTGCTTTGGGTGCCTGGTGGCCTTGGGTGGGCAGAAATGGGAGCGGCCTGAGGGTTGGCGCGGTGGTCGTGCGCTGGCTCCAGAACTCCCTCCAACGAATGACATTGATGGCTTTTTCGATTCCGATTTCTACCTCTCTAAGTGTTTTGTCAGAGATCTTCTGAGTGAGAGCAAACTTGGGACCTTTCTCTAGGAGACTGGCTAGTTCGACAGATGGCTGGGTGCTTGAAAGGTTCTTAAGGCGCTCTGGGTAGCGAGGGTGGGCTGAAGATGGATCAGCCCACCCTCGCTACCCAGAGCGCCTTAAGAACCTTTCAAGCACCCAGCCATCTGTCGAACTAGCCAGTCTCCTAGAGAAAGGTCCCAAGTTTGCTCTCACTCAGAAGATCTCTGACAAAACACTTAGAGAGGTAGAAATCGGAATCGAAAAAGCCATCAATGTCATTCGTTGGAGGGAGTTCTGGAGCCAGCGCACGACCACCGCGCCAACCCTCAGGCCGCTCCCATTTCTGCCCACCCAAGGCCACCAGGCACCCAAAGCAGACCCTGCAAGTGAACTAGACCTCAGCCAACTTAAGAAAAAAGTGTTGGCCACATACAAAAACCACAAGACTGTCGTCACAAACCACAGCAGGACACAAAGAACAGAGATGAAAAAGCTGAAAGAAAACGAAGAGATCGTCATCAAACCATCTGACAAGTGTAAGGGCATTGTAATTTTGGACAAAACTGACTACATCACTAAGGCAGAAGAAATCACAGCTGGTTATGAAGAGGTAGCCAGGAATCCCACCAACAAGACAGAAGCTGCCACGAAGCGGATCACCAAGGAGACGCTTAAAGGCAAACTTGATGAGAATGTGATTCAAGCGCTCCTCCCACAAAGCTCACGAACTGCTGAGTTATACGGACTGCCAAAAGATCATAAACCGGGCATTCCACTGCGCCCGATTGTGTCAGCGTGTGGTGACCCACTGGACAAAATATCCCAACTACTGGAGAGAATCCTCAGCCAACTCCTTCAGTTTATCCCAGCCCACCTCAGCAACACTGAAGAGTATCTTCGCCGCCTCTCAGATGCCTATCCGGAACACAGACTACCAGCGGATAGCATCATCTTCAGTGTAGACGTCACCAACCTCTACGGAAACATCCCCTACAAAGAAGCGACTGAGAGTGCAAAACGTTTGCTCGAAACTCACCATCAAGACATCAACACCTTCGGCCTGGAAGTTACAGACATCATCCACCTTCTGAACCACTGCCTTTCCAACAACTTCTTGAGATTTGGCGACAAATACTATCGCCAAACAAGCGGTATCGCCATGGGTAGTCGTGTGGCCCCACCGCTTGCTATCATCTTTATGGACAGCTTGGAACGGGACTTCAACACCAGTGCCTCACACAAACCCGACCTATACATGAGGTATATCGACGACGTACTCGGAGTGTGGACCCATGGCTCTGCCAATCTTCAAGAGTATTTCCGTCACATCAACGACGCACATCCATCGATCAAGTTCACCATCGAATCGACAGACAAGACGCCATCCATTCCCTTCTTGGACACCAGCATCACAGTCGAACCCACAGGAAGGTACACCACTGAGCTGTACATCAAGCCCACATCGGCTGGTATCATACTACACGCTGACTCGGCACACCCGTGGAAAACCAAGCGAGCTGTGCTGCACTCCCAAATCCGACGTGCCATCAACATCTCCAGTGACAACAGCGCTCGTGAACGCAGTATAGAGAAAATCAAAGACCTGTTCCTGAACAACGGCTACAACATGCGCACCATCAGCAGAGCCATCAGTTGCTGCCAGACCTCAAGACCAAGACCAAGAAGACGAGCAACGCCGGTAACAAGGCTCGTGTTACCTTTCATCGATGACAAGCTAGCCCAAACCGTACAGGCCATCGTACACAAGAGTGGCCAACAGAACCTAGGAGTGACCTGGACCAACAAACAGACCATCAAGAACCAGCTGGTGCGCTCGGCCCTGAAACCACCTCCGTGTCCTGGTGGCTCACGCTGCCACTCGTGTGCTGCAGGACTACAGGGCCGGTGCCACAGTTCCGGAGTGGTATACCAACTTACCTGCACGCTGTGCAACCGGAGCTACATCGGCGAAACCGGACGTCACATACGACTTCGCTACAATGAACATCTACGGGACGCGAAGAACCACCGTATGGACTCACCGTGGGGCGACCACTTCAGAGATGACCACCCTCGATGTCGCCCAGAGCCCCAACACATCGCGGCCAAGATCCTACAGACATGCAACACCAGCAGAGACAGAAAAATAGCAGAGTCGCTATGGATAAGGACATACCGACCAGCCCTAAACACCAACATCGCATCTTGGGCAATTCTGTGATTAGTGTGAACTGTCAGCCTGAGACGTGATAGATGTTGGGATAGATGTATGATAAAACGTTTGATTGAATGATTTGGAATTGATATTTGAATGGTTTGTCGACTCCACGCCTGAATGTAATGACTAGTGGATTGAACAATTGGATGAATGGCTAGTTTGTTGGCTAGACAATCGATCTATTGAGTAGTCGGCTGTGTACACCTTGCATGTTAGTTGTAATTATATTGTGTGTTTCTAAGATGACTAGCACAGTAATTGTTGGGTCACAAGTGATCTCATACAGTTGTATTTGGTTACGCTACCTTATGTATACCTGTTATTTTAGTCTTGCGTTGATTAAAAGAGGCCGTTCTACTTATATGGCACGAGAATGTGACTAATATTCGTTGGTGGGATCAGTTAATTCGGCGCTTTTGTGACGTTCAATTATTTGTACATTTATGTGGCTTGTATAGTTAACTTTTTGAACTGAAGAAGGAACGTTTCCGAAATATATTCATTGATTTTCATTGATTTTAGGCTAATTTTCGGATTGTTAAAAGATAGTGAGCATAAGGTTATTCTTCTACGACATTCCTAGAGCTATATAACAAATGATAAAATACGGAAGACAGGTGTCCTACGCTTATTTTGCACTATCCAGGAAAACAATCATGCTATTTGTCACCAACATTCTATTAGTTGTGAAGATAGCAACCCCGTAGTCTTCATCAACAAATAGGTATCAGAAACGAACCGTTTTTGGACAGCTATAAATTCTGAGAAGGATTCAGTGGCGCGGGAACTTCTTCCAGACTGGGGGGGGGGGGGGCTGATCCATAATAGAAATCAACCTAGGGTATCCCCAAATCTAGTTTTCTCACCGGTTTTAGGCCACTTATTTTTCAGACCTTGGCCTTTTCAACAACAACAACAAAAAAAAAAGAAAATATTTTCAAAAAGTGAGGTATTCCGTCTCAGCTGAGTGAAGAAACTACCGTTTTGGCAACCTGGAGTAAAGGTTTTAATCTACCAAATGAGTTGCCGAGCCAGTGAAATAGGTGGATTTTTCACTTACATGCTTTCTTCCTTTGCGACCTACAACCCCTAATTTGGGGAGGACAAGCTGCCCTATGGTTCCTGGCCTCATGAAACGTTGTGGGGCACCGCCCCCACGGCCGCAGAGTTGTGGGGGTAAGCTTCCCCCACTGCCCCCTCCCCCAGTTCCCGCGCCTATGTATGAATCTATGAAATTATGTTGGTAGATTTCCGATTTCGATTCCTCCAGCTGGGGGGCTCAAATACATTACGAGCCCCCCAGCCGAAAAGCTGGGGGGGGGGGGGCTCAGCCCCCACTAGCCCCCCCCCCCCCCGGTTCCCGCGCCACTGGAAGGATTGTCTATCCCACGAACTAGGGCTATAAAAACTCAGCTGGTTACTGGTAACTGCTTTTTCACTACACTGCAATTCTAATATTCAGAACCGTTATTCACGATTGACTTAAAAATTCAATTCGATCCGATTGGCCGAAAAATTACAACGGATGGTTTTATATTCGGCCACAAGGTGGCGGGCAGGTTAGCTCGGGTGTGGGATGGGAGAAATACGGTCCACAGGTGGCGCTCTCAGGCTCCCTGGCCAGGTGGCGCTTTGGTGCAGCGTCTGTGACTAGTGCTGCTGGTCTGGGTAACATGATTGGACTCCGCTACCATGGATATGGGAAGGCTTTCAGGATTTCATTGCTTGTGATGACAATGCCTAACACGGATCCCACATATCATGGACGCTACAGACATTTATCAATGAATGCAAATGATCGATTGAAATGGTCTTCGTCTTATCGAACCATCGTTTTCGAGAGGACGACTGACGAGGGCCGTGTTCTTCCTTCTCGCAGTCGCAGAAGCTTGATAGATGTTTGGCTGTATTTAGCAGGCACACGGGCGTAAACCTGGAATAGGTATGTACAATTATAGAGCCTGTCAGTCAACCACGTGGGTAATCTTGTTGTTTCGTCGTGTTGCGTTTGTCCCGCTGCACCGCCACAGCTAGCAGGTAGTACACTACCGCTATCGCTGAGTCGGCTAGAGTGAGGTCAGCACTGCAGCCTGTGGTCTCGGCCGGTAGATGTCGATGCTCAGCGCACTTCAGCGTAGCATTGCGCTACTGAGTAAGGACCGGTTCGAGCACGCTTCGTCAATCGAACATCACTGCCGCGAGTTTACTGGAGTGGACTTTCATTATTTTCCGTTCGGCAATTCAGGACAGAAGGTTCAACTGACGATCCGTCTATACCCAATCCAGATGTAGGAGCTTCTTTCGGATCCGTTATAGGAAACGGCGGCTGACCAGTTGGTGAGAAGGACTCAGCCCAACACTTCCTTTCATCCAGTAATCCCGACATCGTCGAATTTTCGGCTGAAATAAGAGTATACCCTGAAACGGTTTCAACAGACCGAAGGGGACCACGGACCCAGGCAAACAAACAAAACACCTCAGCTGGTGAAATAACCCATTTTCAAGTTTCAATGGTGATCGGATAGTTTGACTCGTCGGTTTGTGCAGTTTAATACAGCCAATCGAAATTTGGATACCATTTCTCGTCCCGTCTTATTCCTGTTTCGCAACTTCCGGAACTGTCCCGTCCCATCCTCGTTCTAGTCGAGTGCCGTCCCGATCTGTCCGCAGTTCTCTTCCATCTTTCGGGTCCCTAATTCTACATATCTATCATATCGTTCACGCATCTGCACATTTCAGAGACAAAAGCATGCGCACGATGCCTCAGTACTGCCCGCTGTCACCGTTTGAATGGCGTTGCACGGCTATTTCTGTTTGTCGCTACTCATTTTTCTTCCTTCCTCCATCCCTGTCCCTCGATCCCACAGTCTCTCCATCCCTCCCTCCTGTCTTCCGCCCTCCCATTCCCCCATCCCGTCCCTCCATCCCTCCATCCCCTGGTCGCGTCGGCCGTTCGGCTGTGACCCTGACCGGCAGGAGCCGCCGCCGTGACTCGACTGACCTTGGCCTGTCCCGTGAGCCGTGCCGTGCCGTCCTCCTCCTCTCTCTCCCCTCCCCCTCTCTGTCGATTCAGCACCGAGCAGGCCACGTGCTCCCCGCCAGGTCAGGCGACACCTGGACAATAGTGAGCCACCGCGGTGGGTCAGGGTCGGGGCAAAACTGGATCCAGACGCCATGCACGGTGTCGCGGAGCTGGAAAAAAGGAGTCTCCCATCTGCTACGTTATTGAAAACATTTACATACTTAGCCTCCGTACACAGTCCTGCAATCTTTGCTAAAATTTGTCATCGAAAACATTGCTGTGGATTACAAGCTCAAGGAACGGACAGCTATATAGGAATGTTCTGAACCGACATCAACAGCTTTTGCAAAAACCGTGGATACCTCCTGAAAAAGTTTGCTTAAATGTTTAATGAGTGCTAAGCTGTTCGGATCGGTGATTTTACACGACATGCCACGTCTTAATGCGGCATTTTTCATAGCATGCGTTAATTTGATCATTCAATTCAATGGTTGCACATGCACTCAGATCGATAAGTTGTTTTGATTTAAGCGACACTATGTATGGGCTACGCTTTTATTTTTTTTTGTGGTAAGAATTTGCTACATAACTGTGACCGTCTCATCAATAAGCTTTCTGATAGCGCATGCCATGGACGGCAATGGCTACGGCACGCGTAGGGAAAACGATACTGAATTTACCGGCACATTTTTACAGTCAGGTGAGGAAAACGAACGTCTTTTGTATGAATTCGTCACGTTGTTAGGCACAGTGACATTTAAAACATGTGTACGCTCTCTTATATGGATTGGGCGGGCTGCAGCATACATTAGAAACTATGTCGGGCCTATAGCCTTGAAATGAAGCATGACTGCGCCCGCGTTGTCAGTCACTGACATCTGGAACACTCCTCAATCTGATAGAGATAGCGGAGTTAAGTAGGTAGGAAAATTCTCGACCGAACGTCAACAGTTATACGAGAGTGAGCCAAGAGTGACTTTGTTGCAATAAGGTGAGCTAAGCCCTAAGGCCGCATTTAATGACGCCCTAAAAATGTGGTCACGCAGCTGCAGATGTAATTTTCATCGCTCGACTTATTTCTTTTCCTCCCAATTGTTTCATTACCTTACAACAAGCGCTGGGCGATTTTTAGTTCCAAAATCTCATATCATGAAGTCCAGGGAGATGGTTTATAAATATCACTGGTGGTACACTAATGCGTGCATGTACAATAATTCATACTATTGGTTACAATTGGTTCATTGCGGTTGATGACCGTATCTACCGGTGTCATTAAATGGAGGATCATTAAATATTTTGATCTCATTCTTGTCCCGCACGTGCGAATATTCTAATATTTCATGAACTGCAAAGTACGTATATATCTTGGCACGTTTGAAAATGGTCAAACATTTATTCTACGATGTGGACAAATGGAGGGAGCTTGTTTTGCGTAAAGCCCTACATTTTGACAAATTTAAGTCAGGCTACAAATGATGAGGCAGCGGGATGGAGCTCATCTTGAGCAACTCAATGAGCTGCTATGCTTCGTGCAGGCAACGAATGATGCGGTGTTTCATGGTATTTCCAGTTATGCCATTTTCTTGTGTGTCTGCTGGTACCAGCAAACTACCTCTTATGTGTGAAATATAAGGGCGAATGGTGAAAACATCATGATCCTATCCTTCATTTAACAGGGGCGCGGGAACTACTTTCCGACTGGGGGGCACACCATGATAGAGATTAACCTAGGGTAACTACCCCCAAATCTAGTTTTCTCACCGGTTTTAGGCCACTTATTTTTCACCCCTCGGCTTTTTCAACAAAAAAAGAAAACATTTGCAAAAAAAGTGTGGTATTCCGTCTCAAAGCTGTGGGGGCACCGCCCCCACGGCCCCAGAGTTGGGGGGCAAGCTGCCCCCACTGCCCCCCGGCTCCCGCGCCTATGTCATTTAATGACTCAAAGTATGAAACTCTCAAATTGTTAATCATGATTGCGTTGTCGTTTGGCGTCGGACACCTGATTCGGTAGTGTCGTCGCATCAAATTGGTGTCGTATTGTGCTGCTCGCGACAGACTGCCAATTATAATGCATGAACGATCCCCACATTCCAGCCGTGAGACGAGTATTCACATTCTACCTGTTTTCCATTGTTCCATAGCTCACCGTTCGTCGACCTCTGCGTCGGAGCTGTGACAGACCAGCTCCGGCCAGCTCAGTAAACTCACGACACACTCGCCAACAGCTCAGGGAACTCATGGCACACTCACCAACAGCTCAGCAAATAAAAAGCCTTTTGATAATCCGCTCAACTCAATACCAAAGATGACGCAACGTGCGAGTCCCGATGCCACATAAACAGTATGTAGCTGGTTCAGCTCTCTCTTACGAAGAGCGATCAGACGTCCGTTACGTTAGCAGTAGCACCAACTTTGGGCATTGTGTCCAGTTTTGCAACGTGCAAACTCGAAGCCGCGGTAACCCAGGCTAGCCTGACCAACCGGGTACCTCGAGGTCAGACGGGCGCCCGTCGAAATGGGCTCACATTTCGCTCTGATTTACTATATGCCGTCCGCCGCGACTGCAGACTTTGACTCAGCTGAGGGCTGCAGAAGTAGGCCGGGGTCGTGCAGGGCTGTGCGGCAGGCCCCGCACTCTATCTGGCACCCCGCTGATCGGTGCTCGTCCGTCAAAGGCAGCCGAGTGTCTGACGACGCTGATCGTCCATTCACAGTTTGTGATGGACCGGTGCGGCGCTCGCCATCGCCATCGATACAAGAGCGATTTTAGCACCGAGAGCGGCACACATCAGCCTCCAGGGTCACGATTGGAGCATTATCAAGCCGTCCATGTCAGGTTTAGCAGCGGCTCCGGCGGTCTCGAGTGGTTTTTGTGCAAGAGCACCGGCTGACCATATTTGCCGCGAGGTGTTGCGTAAGCCGGGGCCGATACTGGCGGCGATCGACGGATCACGAGGTCACAGGAGGGGCGCTGACGGCGCCGTGACCAGAATCACGATCTGGAAGGGCGGCGCCGCCCCGGGCGCGATCCTATCTGTCGACGGCTCAGCGGGGGCTGCGCCGACCCGACCTCGGGTGTGGGGTCTACATCCACACCCTGCTGGGACCGTTGGACCAAGGGCGGATAGATAATACGGTCACCAAATAGTGGCCTGAAACTGCTTTGGGCTGATGAATAGGTATGTAACTACCTGCACTAGAAATAGTTGAATATTTTATCAGCTTAACTTGCTTTCCTCCTGTTTTCTTCTGACTTTGTGGTTTGATATTCTGTTTTGTATTATTCCAACCTGCACAGCCGGATCTACTAGCCAGATGTGCTGCACATTACCATATTGCGCAGACGTTATGGTGGCGTGATTCTGCTAGAGGCCTCTGCTTTGACGAGTACCATCGAACTGCAGCTCAATCGTTATTGGTCGTTAGTCGTTACGCAATTCCACTAGGCGCGTCTGCAAACGTGGCGACATTGCTGATAAATATTATGCACATTTTTACAATTTTTTGTTCAGCCAAACCAATGGATAATGACGTCGATATACCTATGCAACTTGATTGTTGGCATGTTCGTAAACTGTGTTAGTATTTCATGTCGAAAACATTAGACATTGAGCTAAGAGAGGCAAACATGTTTTTGAAAAACTTGAACTAAAAAACAAAAACAAAATCAACATCAGGTAGATTTCTAAAGTTGTGAAGGGCGTGAAAAACCTTTGAATAACACATTTGGCATGGGTAGATTGAGAGAGACGATACAATACACCAAAAATAACTGCTAAAAACGACTACAATGTTTACATAATGCATAATTGATCGCATTATTTTCGTGACTACCAAACAATTGTCAAAATGCCAATGTAGCTCCTTGGTCATCAAAGTAATGGACCTCCCGGTTGGCAAGGATAATTGTAAACAGCGCCTCAAAATAATAAGCCACAGGTGATATGACCGGAAATTAAGTTTTACCAATGGACATGCAACGTCCGTCAAACGACTGGTTGTGCCATTGGAGCCTTAGTATGCCGGCATTATTCCATTCCAAGCGAAATAATTACATGAATTTAAGTTATCCATTCAATTCCATCGCATACAGTCTTGGGAAGCTATTTCTAGTCAACATATGTGCCTAGTGATTGATCATCGCCGACCTCAGCAGCGACCAACTCCTGCCGTATCAGCTCACCAGAGCCGTGCGGACGGGCAACATCTCCGCAAAGGAGGCCTGCAAGAAAATCGGTCCCCTGAACCATGCAAGGTAGGCAAATGCTAATTCAGTTGAATTCAGTTTGCTATTGAATGGCAAAGATGCATCTTTTCTGCGTAACCGTTGTCTAAATAGAGGATACTGTCTCGTTTGCATTGCTTACATCCGTATTGACAGCGTCTGTCGACGCTAACAGGCTAAGACGCGCGCGGCTGGTGTTAGTGTCATCAAACGCATTACGCCAAACATGGAGACTGCAACGCCGGGCGCCACGATAAATCCCGAACTTCTTTCAGCCGGCGCCGATCGAATTTTCGATGCATGGAAAAAAGAACTGCACCAATTGGCTTCCATAGACACAGGGACAAGGAAAATCAGCGGAAGCGGTTGATCTGTTTCTAGTGACACACCCTACTAGTGAATGCTGCTCAACTCATCAAAACTGGGGCCACCGTTCGCTCTCACTTTGTTGGCTCATTTTTCATAACTTGGGCCTCCATTGAGGGCCGACCAGTCTCCTGTCATTTTGCTCCCTTTTAACTGAGGGATTCGCTGAGGACGAGCGAGCATGTTACTTATATCACGAGATAGGGGTCGGGAGATATTGGTTTCCAATTCATCTTCCTTGCTCGGTAAGGTCCTTTGCTCGCCTTGGTGTCTTTACAAGAATGTCACATTACAGCAATGACACTGAACAAATATTTTACAGAACACAGGTGTTAGCTTTTCAACACCTATTTTGAATAACCACCGTAATAAACTCCGGAATAATCTCCGGAACAAATCACATGTCGAGGGCCTCGGTGTTTGTCACTTAAATCTACAGCTCCGCCCTATAATATGTAAACACATGTTCGGTATAGTTTATTATCATGCATGCCACATCTCACAGAGATTATGTTAGCAAGCCCGTCAGACCTGCTGACGGGCACCATCAGTAATCGACAGCACATAATACTGTGGTGGCTTACCTGTTATAGACCGATGAGAGGCTGAATTACTTTATAATAGACTATGCCGTGACGACATTTTTGCATGCTATTAGAGCTCGCCATGGAATAGCTTGCTTTAATATGATGCAGGAATTTATTCGGTTTATTCTGACACTTATCCGAGATGAATATATTAGATATTGGTGGTCACCTAGTGTATAAAAACGCCCATATTATGAGTAATTTTATGTAAATTGCTCCGATATCGCTTTATTTTCCGCAGTCAAACGCTAACTTTGTGGCCGTATGTCGATAACTAGTGAACGTTTTTCACGGAAACCTTGCTATGGTTCAGTGATATCATGTTGAATTTTCAGGGACGTCAGCCCAATGGAAATATTATATTTCGCTTGTTGCATAATGTCCTGTTTCTCAATTTCATTCTCTTCATTCACCTCAATTTCATATCACCCTACGTAAAAGGAGCACGATTTAAAGGAAGGTTTTGTCATGGTGTTTCTGATATTATATAACGATTGTCCGTCTGACTTCTGTTGTACAATGTGCCACAACCACCTGAGCACCGTCTACCCTGTACCGTCCTACCGTGTGAACCGGCCTGTCCCAACCAGCCCCGACCGCACCCCTCTCCATGTATGTGCGGCTACAGACTCCAGTCTCCTGACGGCAACACTGCCTAGCACTCCCCGGGGGCGTCTGACCCCTGAGCTGGGAGCGCCCCGTCGTCCCTGCCGAATACTGATGACCAACCCTGCAGACCTGTGGCCTTGCAGACTACATGTCTGCTGGAATCCAGCTTCGGCACCTCAGAGCTCTCTGCTCAGTACCCAATGTTCACTTTCTGCGAGATTTGTCGCGGCGAACGATTGCTGATAGAAAGATGTCAAGATATGTAATTCAGATGTCTATATAATTAATTTTGATGTTAGCAAAACGTTTGATTAGTGCTAACCTCTCGGACCCAATTAAAAGGCAGCGACAATGTTGCAACAGCCAGCTTTGCAATCTGATGATTTACGTATGCACACGTAGAGTCCGTGAGCTAGGCCAATCTGACTCCAGATAATACGTGCTCGCTCCATGTTACACCTCTCGGACACCATACTAATCCGTATTCACGGAGTGCAAGGCCGCCTGATCTGAATAATCCCTGCCTTCTCTCTGCGCTCCAAGTTACAGTCATCAACTTATTATCAGGCCATCTGGTTTCGTGTAGTCCACAAAGTACGTCCTTACTCATTGGTGTGCCATCTAAGGACCTGTGAGCTCCAGCAGGCTAAAAATGACCGTCCAGCTTCAAAGATGAATTGGACGAACCGAAAGATCCCCGAAAGGCATGATAGGCCTCAGGAATGATAACAGAATGATGAGGTATGAAGCTTACTTTCACACATATTTGACATATATTTCAAAGGGTCTTTGCTTTCTTGCATGCATCTTTATTTTCAAGTTTTATCCCGACTCTAAACCACTTTATTCTCCCCTTTACGCTGTTTTCCCGTCTTCTCCTCACGCTGTCCTGTTTTCTCTTGATCCATTACTCTAACATTCGACAGCAAGATTTACTACAGCTGTGCGAGTTTATGTATCTTCTCTCCCTCTCTCCCCCTCTCCCTTTCCTTCAGACCCGTTCATCTGCCCACACTTGCGGAGGTGTGCGCCGTCCCAATCCGTCCAGATCAGATCATCTGCAGACTCGTTCCCGCCGGGCTGCTCCGCCTGGTCATTGGCCGCCCCCGCCCAAATTGGCGCCAGCTGTCACCGCCCCCGCCGCCGCCCCCGCCGCTGGCTCAGCTGGCCTGCCGCCCCCGCCCCCGCCCCTGAGCGACTGCGCGCCGCTCCTCGAGTGTTTGACTTGGCCAGCGGAGAGCCAACAGACCGCCGTCGGCCGGAAGCGACACGGCACCTCCTGACCCGAGAGGACCGTGTGTGCACTGTGCAGTGGACGTGTGCACTGTGCAGTTGTGTAAGCTGCAGGGTCGACGTTTTGTCGCCCTCGCCATCTGCGCTTCCTTTGGATGGCGCAGTGCTGCCAGCAGAAATCTTTGTGACGATCACAGAGGAGTTGCTCCGTAAATGGAGGTGTTAGGTGGCGACCCAGTGCGGTTTTGGTATTATTATGCACAGCTGCACTTCTTTGTCGTGGGGTTCTGAATGCTGAATGAATATTGAATAGTTAGTTAAAAGGGTATGGCTAGGAACTGCGCCATTGGTAGATAAGGCAATGCTTCGCTCTCGCCTACTAAGTTATGAATTTATATGTTTGTATGCACGTTCTTACGGTCTGCAACAGCGCTAGTTTACTTAGTAGCTGCTTTTTCAGCAACCTTTCACAATATCTTACCTCCTGAGTCGTGACTGTAAGCTGGCCTTTTTGGTGGCGCCGCTAGGTCAGACCAATAAACTCTGATCATCTGGGGCGGTGACCAGTCGAGCGGTGACCAGCCGTGGGATGAGGGCGGGTCACTTCTCTCCGGACGACAGGGCGCGGTCAGTCACGCCGCCGGAGCTTCTGTCACCACTGACGTCATCTCTGACGTCACCGGTGTCCGACGGTGGCTGGCGGAGGTGGAGTGAGGGGCTATTAGTGGTGCTGACCGCTGGTCGTCACTCTGTCGCCCCCATTTGACCCGACAGCCCGTCAGTGCCCGGTGATGGAGGCAGTTTATCACTACCCACACTGTCGACTGGCACCTGTCACTACCCACCTGACAACTCCCACTGGACAGATCCGCCACCTCCGGCTGGACCATCTGTCAACCCCTCCTGTCAGCTTGAATTGACTGATATACTGATAATACCTCTAATCACCATGGATGTTTAGACTCGTCTGGCTTTTCCATTCTTAGCCATTTAGGTACGCCGGCTCTTCCCCTTCCCAATCTCAGCTCTTCCAGATTAATCGTCATTCTCGTCTGTCCTTTCAAATTCAATTATGTCTTCCTAATCCCCATTCGTCCTTACACGAGGGGGCAGCCTTCCGTAGCCTAATATGAGCTTCAATCTCTGCTCCGTGACTGCGACTATGTATCACAAAGGACCGCTGCTGCACCCGCCCCTTACACACTGAGGCTGGAGCAGTTTTAGCAGATCTGCAAATAGAATCAGGGTGGAGGACAAAATCCGCTGTGCAAGAACGGCGCTGGTCAGTTCCTCTTCCGTGTTTGCCCCTCTGTTAGATAGAGGGTGGCTGAACAGGGCGCTGTGCACCGTCCCGTCCATATTTAGTCCCTCGTGCCCCTGTTTGCAAGGTGGACAAAACCAGACAGTCGTCTCATTGTCGGACGGCTAACAGGCGATAGTAGCCGGGTCCGTCATCTGTAAACATGCACACAGGCGGACAAACAAGCGCACGCGCACCTACACACGCGCACCCTTACATCGGTTTTTGTATCCCGCTCGACGGGCCCGCCCCAGCTCGTTGAATGGCAGAGACCGTGCTGGTCACCCCACGGCCGTCACTGGGGGAGGGGGAGGGGCTGCCGCCCGCGACGGCCGACTGCCGTATAAGGTCACCGCTGAGCCGCCCCCGCCCCCGCCCAACCGCCCGCCGCTGACCAGTTTTATGTCCCACGGAGTTAGTGAGCTGCAGCGGGCCAGTCCCGTGCATGAAAGAAACGCTACCAAGGTAAGATTCGAGCCAGATTGGCGATGGCCCATCGCTAAGTTTGCTTGGTAAGGAGCTATGGAGCTCGACAGCCCGGCAGTGAGATAGTCTGGCTGACCTCATCAGCTGCAAGATCTAATGCAGATTGATGGAGGGGAGACTGGTGGGTAGAGATCCCAGAAGTGAGCACCCGCCCTCCTGAGATCTCGGCTCTCTGCGGGAGCGCTGACATTCCCGGATCCCTCCCTTCGTCCTGCCCCCGAGACATCCCTGTCAGCCCGGCTATCTTTGTCCAGCTCTGTCACCCTGGCGATCTTTGTCCCTCTCCGTCAGCTCTGCGATCTCTGTCCCCGCCAACTGACGTCCGTCCGGCTGGGGTCAGGGGCGGGCAGCAGCTTTGTCCGCTCTCTGCAGCAGCGGCAGGTGGGTCGTAGGACGAGCAGCCCGGAGTGGGGCGTGGGTGGACAGCTCCGCACGGCCACTGGCCCGGGAATGGGGTCGACGACAGGGGAGTCCGCCCCGTGCCGGGTTCCGGGCTCCTCCCGCGTCCAGAGCTGTCCGATAGTGATGTCTGAGCACCACACTGGGCCGGTGATTTATCCCACTCGGCTGCATTGCGGCAGGGCCAGCGGCTCTGATACGCCCACAGTCGGGACTGAGACGGTCTGCAGCACCTGAGAGCTCATGATAACCTGCCCTAAATGGATGGAAAACGTTTGGAGATTACAGAGGAATACGTTAGCGTTCTGACCAAACTGTCGGTCTCTGACAGACACCACGTCATCTTCATTAGGTATCGTCGTCAGTACCTCCCTGTTCAGGTTCAGGGTCTGGGCTATTGACGGTTCGTGCGGGCTCGGACAGCACCTACGCGGTGCCGCGGACGGACCCAGTTCCGGGTTGTCATGCCGATACCACGGACCTCCCTGTCATTATGCCCGGCCCTTCCACCGTATAGCGGACCGATGAACTGAAAAAGTGAACAACCTGAATTTCTGCTTTGTTGTGCACAGTGTGACAGTAAAAATGCCCCGTCGTACCGGTCGCTGGCTAGTACCGAAGCTGGACAAAGTAGCCCATAAGGCCGGGCTGGGATCGGTCCGATAGTCGGCTCAGTCGGGCCATTTAGGTGCTGTGGACAATGACAATTCAGCCGCGGCGCTGTGGCGGCCGGGGTAAACGTAACGCAGCGTGAATAACGGTATGGCCGATTATTCTGTCCGGCGTCAGTCAGTGCGCTTGCAAAGGCGCACTAACTGGTCTGGAGAATGGAGATGATACCTAAGTAAAAAACAAAAAAATATTATTAGAAAATACAGCAAACACGTTCTGCACTTTAAGATATTGAAAGTGCAGTTTTCACCAATTCTTCATCCTTGCGTTCCGCTCCGTTTGATGATTTCACCAATCGTGTGACGTCACTACCCTCGGCCCACCGCTCATCAGCTAGTCAAAGTAACACCTGTGCGTCTGGGCTGGACAAAAAAAAACATGAAGATAGCCGGCTTTGCCCAGAAGCTTTCCAAGAACCCTCACCGGCAGATGATGCTGTGGTCTGGGCGTAACTTTGAAGCATGCAGATGTGAGAGGTCCGTTTTAACGCTATAATTGAATAACCATGTTAACAATGTGCGATTTGACGCAGTGAACCTCCCTCAGTAATGAATCCAATCATGAGTTTAGTGCAGGGCCTGCCGGGAGGAGGCCCGCACACTGGCTGTCTGATCATCGATCGACCCCGAACGAGGCTGAGTCACGAAACGAACTCACCGCATCCGGGAGGGATCCAGACGCTGGTGACGTCATATCAAAACGATGATGTCGAAAAATGATGGAGCCCTCAGCTGCGAACGGTCGTAAATACATTGGCAAAGGATGAACAGCGAACATGTGCCAGTAGTTGTTAATCTGTGTACAATTGCATATTGTCGATGAATAAATGTGTAGCTCAAATTTAGCTAGGTATAAATTTATACTGTTTCAGGATAGCCATTCGGCACGTTACGAAATGTCGCAAGCCGCAGTGAAAATAGCCGGCAGTATCAAATGCTGATGTATTCCGTGCAGTGCTATGGGTGCCGTGCCGGGCCGCCCTGTTGTTGGCATTATTGGAAACGTGCCTAATTGGAAATTCTGGTTGCATGTGAACAGTGATTGTTGCCAGGTTGGTATACGAGATTACAACGATGGCCATATAACGGAATGCAATGTAGGCGGACAACTGGGTGCCTGCCAGATTGGTGTCAGAGACAGACATGTGAAAAGCGAAATATATTCATGCCTGCATGTTTCACAATTAGGTGGAATCATATCCAGTTAATTTTTGGTTAGGTGACGGATTGTTTTTCGTAGCATTCGATTTGTTGCTATAATGAAGCACTTACATAATGATTGTTATTGGATTTAGGGAGAATCTGTAAGTTTGAAGCCATAGTTCTAGGGGATAGATAGAAGACACATATGACATACCACACTTTTTGGATGCTATCAGCTGATACATCTATTTTTTTTTTTGTCTATTGACAACGTCAGAAAAAAGCAAAGCTGCACGGTGGGGGCTGCATAATTTTAACTCGAATAATTATGTGGACAACATAGACACAACAGACCCAAAAACTTCCACACACACACACACGCATTATAAATCTAAAACAAAGATAGGAGCCTTTCTGATTTACTCACGATAGCTGTATACCGCATTCATAAATGAGTAATGACCTTGCAACATACATCAATGCAACACTAAAGCCGCACCTCCGCGAAGACGCTCAGTGTTTCCAGCGTACGCCCTGTTCCCGATCGCCATCCGAGGACAGGTTGGTGACCTGAGCTTCCGTTCCAGGATGCCAAGGCTCGGAGAGCTTCCCGGCACAGGAGGCAGCACCAAGGCCAGGACGCGCACCGAGAAAGGTCATCAGCACAGCGTAGCGCAGGCAGTAACGTCGACACCACTGAGGTCAGTCAGGGAGAGGGTCAGGTCAGTGTGTGACAAAGGTCAGACATAGTTCGAGTGGGTGACATGTCAGAGGTCACTTATAGGACCAGTTCAAAATTAGTTGATATGGCTATTGGTAAAGTTAAAAATGGAAGCCGAACCAGGATCGAACCGTAATAGCTCTATCATGGTGGAATGTGCGTGTGAAGTTGCAGAATTTCAAGACATGACAGCGTGGCATCGCTCACGTGAAATGGGGGAATTTGTTTTCTGTCTCGCCTCTCTCGATAATTGCCACCGACACATTATCATTCCTGTAACTTCTCGGCACTTTATCATTGGTCGTATCTCAACGACTCTGTTCGATCCGAGCCGACACATTGAGTGGAGCTGTGTCCGTCTCCAGCGTACTGACTGAGCACCTCCCGCGACCTCCCTGTTCACTTTCACTGAGAGTTGACGCCGCATGCCTCGTTTAGACGGGATAGATTGGGGAAGTGGAGTTGACGAGGTGAAATGGGAAGGATGTAAGATGGGACCGAGATAAGAACAGGGATGAGAGTGTGCGATGGAAACGGGAACTGGACTTATCGGATCTGGAAAGTGAGTATAATCAGTATAAAGCCAAACCAGGACGGTAATTAGAAAACTAATTTCATCCATATCCCGGTCTTATGTCAGAATACCTTTCAATATCTCGGTGAGCGTGGCATAAATACATTCAGCCGTATCAATGTTCCGATCTTTCTGGATTAACATTACATCAAAGCAGCGATACCAACGATATGCATCTCCACAAATGATAAGTTTGTCATGAGAGATAAGAGATGTCATGTCAGATAATTCATCATTCATGGTACTTGTAGTCTGGAGGTCGAGTGTGCTACAAGTATTTATCTAAATTAGTGAATACAGGCAACGTTTGCCCGATCCCGATGACTGCTGTAAGCAAATCAGGTGCAAGCACACATGCGTGGGTAATTGAACATCATGTTTTCTCTGCAAATCCTCAATTTCAATGCAAAATACGCTCGTTATGATTTAACTCAGCCCACGCCTTACATGGTGGAAGCCCTGTCAAGGGCAACCAGAGCCCGGTGCCAACTACATTTTTTATTCGTGACACTTTTACCGTTGCAATGATATCATGTTGACCTAGAAAGATACGCATCAAGAATATACCTGGCGTCATATATCCGAATCAGGAGTGGTGCTGGAACCGAGTGGATGGACCCTGGCGGATGATGAATATCGCAAGTCCGTGCAGCAGGAAGAATGGACTGACATTTCGAGGTATGCAGGGAGCCAGGGAATTCGAGAAATCCCCGAGAAGCCAATCTATGCTGCTGTCGGTCCTGTCAGCCGTCGCTTATCCTGAATGATGGTGATGGCAGCTTAGCAGGAAGGACTCATACTTGGAGATATGATGTCACGTTAAGTGAATCCATTTAAAATAGCGCAGCCTTGTGACTTTGATGGCTCTCACAATGGTTCGCAACAGCTGGGCCCTGATAAGTCGCTTGATGAAAGTGCAATTAACTGCTCGGTGTAATGCACTAAGTGGGGTGGATAATAGATAATTCATTGTCAGAAGCGCCATAAATCCTGAAACTACAAATTATGAAGAAAAATATTGAAAAAAATCTAATATATGACGGATTAGCATGTGCCGAAGTATGCCTTTAGCATTAGCGCGAGCGTGCGGTAAAAGCTTTTTGGATTAAACCGCATAATGTTGAAGGCAATTGGTCAAAGGTTTCGGCCCATGGGCAAAACATTTTATCAGCGAACTTTTGAAGCATTTCCTGAGACGGAGAAAGGCGCTGGAAAAGAGCTTAACTGATAGAAATCTAACGTGAACTTACGTGTTGCATTTGGTCGCTTTGAACTATTGAACAGATTGTAAATGTTGGTTTTCAATAAGATAATATTCTAAATCTTAATGTACAGACATATTAATTAATCACCTACATTTATGGCGTCAATTTCATGCCTTTTACAACTGCAATGAATTGACAAAAAACGCATTTCACATTGATCAGTAAAAACTTTATTCATACTGACATGGGTAAAAAACCAAGCGCTCACTTCACAGGATGGTATACCTTCCACTCTTCTCTAATACCTATTGAAAACGAACGTTACTCTAGCTTCTCATATGACATAGATTGAAATAGCTGTTCTTGGTTTGATATGAATCCAACTCAGAGCCAGACACAAGGATGGAACACAGTGATCTTGAGTCGGCTTGGTTTATTATCTTGGTCAGGGAATATGTACATTTTTTAGTTCTTGATATTTGTTCTTGGTTTTTTCACTTCTTTCAAGCATGTACAATTGTTAAAGAAGCTTAAATATGGAAATTAACGGCATATGCTAAAATAAATATCACACTTGGGCCGGAATGTTTCATTACCTCGGGCTTTGTTGAATTTTCCGCCCTCGACCTTCGGTCTCGTGCGGAAAACTCAACAAATCCCTCGGTCCTGAATGAAACATTTTACCGGCCCCGTGTGATATTATATAATACCATCCTCATCTACGGGACAAAAAGAAAATAGGTGTTCTGCTATCCCTCTCGAAATATCTACGAAGGCTTCGTTACAGGATGTACAATTCAGAACTCAACACACTTAGACCATAAAACTTGTGCACTCAAATGTGGGTTGCTGGGCAGTGGGCACCCAATTCGATTCAGCAGTCACGTGAGGGTGTTAATCGGGCTGTTCAGTATGAAGCAGTCACACCACGGCGCGACTGACTGCCACCGCCAGTATATCAGATCGTTCCGTCGTCAGGCGACATGCACCGCGGCGACACTACCCCTGAGCCGACTGGCCAGTGGCCGTCTGTTCCCAGCGATAAACGATCGCAAAAGTGAGCCATCCGCAGACTGGCTACCGGCGGATTACGGCCCACACCGGCCGGTGGTGGTGACATCAGCGCGGCGGAGGGAGCCGGCAGTGCAGACTGCAGATACCGGGGACAAGGAGCCGAGACAGATACCAGGGCTGAGGGGGCGAGGCAGACGCTGGGGCCGAGGTAGACACTGCAGGGACGAGGGGCCGAGACAGACACTGTGTCGGGGCCAAGGGACCGAGAAAGACGTTGAGGACACCACTCCAGAACGACGCGAATGGCGGCAGAAACATCAGACACGGAAGCTAGCTGGATATAAACTGAAGATACAAACCAATTGTCCTGCGTGAATAGTCGCAGAGTCTGCAGTCGATGAGCGATCGAATGCCGCGATGAGTTTGCAGTTCAGTGTTACAGCGGCATCCACAAATGCAGTCACCACGGAGATAGCTACCGTTGCACACCGTCAGCGCGATAGAAACAGATAATTTCGTAAAGCTGGAGTCTGAATAGGAGCACATTCATTGTTCACGGCTCTTGAGGTACCAGCGGCGGGAGCATATAGAAGGGGCAAGCGCGAGCTCACTTATCCGAAACATATTAGCAGCCCTCGTTTGTCCTGAATGCCGTCAATGGTGGTTTCTGAGTGTAGTTATGAAGTGAGTGTCTCTCTAAAATAAGAATGTTTCACTTCTCTGACTTTCAGTGGATCAAGCTGTTAGTAAATTATGTTAGACTGAGTACCGAGCAGGATATGTTTTCTTTGACATCAAATAAGTAGGCCCATCCCAAAGTCCTTGACTGAGTGACTGCGTCCCGCCATTGTCCACGAGGGTTGAAGCAAAGTGACGGCTCGAAAACATGACGTTCCGCACTGGTGCCGGTCCAATTACAGTGTCAAAATCGGGATGATCTCGCAATAACATCGCCCCATGGCCGGGAAATTCCATGTTGCTCGTGTTTTTGCTGTATCCTGTCGTATCAGATGAATGCGGTCTGGTTGTCGGCATCTGCCCAACCCTCAGTGTGGCCTTCCCTGTATCAGAGATAGTGTAAATCACAACTGATATGGAACTGAAGCACGCAACATGTGGCAAGTTGGATGCGGATTAGTGAATCTTGGATACCTATGAAGCCGAGGAAATATCGAATAACCATCTATTAGCAAAGGTATAGATGCATAAAATTGAAAACGTTTTTTATAATTATGCCATGAACATGTCCAAACATTTTTATCTAAATTTTGATCAATGTCTATTTTCTACATTGATCAAGGTCAGGTAGAAGGTCAGATAGAAGGTCACACTGTGGAATAAGGTTGTACACAACAGCAGCTTTTGATTATATGTCATTGTTACGTAGAATAATGTGTGCCTTTTAACCTAGCCCGTAAAATAGGAGCGTCAGTTTGAACGTGGCTGTAACCAAGTATAGCCTCTCAAAGAGTCTCCATTCTCGGAATGACATCAATCAATGCCACTGCACCTGTCTGTGGATGAAGGTCCAGCGTCCAGCCGAAACTGGTAGCTCTGTCGGCCCCCAGCCGCTGCCCACAAGCGGCTGGAACGCTTATGGCGGTATCTGCAGCGCTAATCCTCCCGGAAGACTGGGAGACCTGGCAGCGGACGGCGGCTGACCTCTCCTCTCCCCTCCCTGTCGGATGGTCACTCACTGATGACGTCATGGAGGCAGCTTCAGACGAACCGCCGCTGGTGGCTGATGTCGATGTTTCTGAGTCGCTGGTGTCTGATGTTGATGTGTCTGAGGTATTGGTGTCTCTGATGTTGGCCGCCAATGTCTCTGATGTGTGCGGGCCGCAGATATCAGGCAATAGCACAAGCTTAGCATACACCAACAAAATTGATTGATTATTCCGACGCCTTACTTCTCCCTAACTGCCATCATGAATTAACCCTTTGTCTACCACAATCATTTCGCTGCATTGCGAGTCCTCCCTAAACACACCACATTCCCACCAAACACACAGAAGAACCGAGAGGCTGCAATGTCGTGCAGTGAGCAATGTCCCCGGCCGGGACCGTTACTCCGAGCCGTGGGCTCCGGACGAGTTGAACCGTTACCGGTGAGGAGGTACAGGTCGGACTGGTCGGACAGCCTGACTGGTTCAAGTGGAGGAGTTGATCGAGGGTAGGGTGGTGAGGATGGCATAGGATTGAAGGATTGGGGCTTACTATAGCATACGGGATGCTAGATTGTAGAGATAGAAGGATGGTGGGTTTTTAGGATGATAAGATAATAGGTTGAAAGGATGGAAGGATGGCATGATAAAATATTAGAGGATGGAAGAATGGATGGATGGGAGGATGAAAAGATGAAAGGTTGGAAGGATGTACAGATGGACAGATGGACATATGGAAGAATGGGAAAATGGGAGGATGGAAAGATGGAAGAATAACAGAATGAAAGCATGCAATGATAAAAGGATGAAAGGATGGAAGGAAAGGATGGAAACTTAAAAGATGAAATAATGGAAGGATGGAAAGGTGGAAGGTGGAAGGTGGTAGGCTACAAAGGAGGAAGTATAAAAGAATTACGTAACTGCGAAACTCAGCGAGCCCGAACCGTCCCCGTGACGTAGCGCTACGCAGTGTGTGTAACGCTCCGTGACATTCGGTGACGTATTGCGTCACTCAGTTGTGCTCAGTGTACCAAACATTTCACGTGCCGCTCTCGAGCACCAGTCGACAGGCCAGCTGGCACAGTGGCTCCTCTGTTTACAGCTCAGCTATTCGCTCTCAGCTCAGTGAGCTATCAGGGGCTGGTATCTATTCAGTAGCGGCGAGCGTTTGCAAATGACCAGGCTTTCAGCGGAATCACTGACGTTGTATTCTCGTGAAGTGTTCCGGCTACGCCTCTGAGTCTGGCTTATTCCGCGCACGGCTTCTCGAGTCTGCCTCCCACGCATGCAAACACACATACCTACACACAGACGAAGCGCCCTACGCCGGAGCCGTCCCAGCCGTCCGTGCGCCGGTGCCTGGCAGTGCCGACAAGCCCGGCCGTCTGCAGTCCAGCCCTGCACCGGGCCGGCGACGTTCGCAGAAGTCACGTCCGACCTGCAGCCTATGTGTGCCGGCCGGGGTCAGTCCGCGCCAGGTCGGGTCGGGGCGCTCCGTCCCAGCCAGTGCCGTGGTGGAGCGGTCGGGACTGTTATTAGTCAGACTCCATATTTGGTGGGTACAGCTCGGTCAGCTGGTGTGGCGTACCGACACACCCACCATGGCCCTCAGGGAGAGGGCCATGGTGGTGACAGGCTACAGATGACCGAGCGATGCTGGTTCAAAGAGGGGTCACGGAAGGTCGAAGAAATGCCCAGATGCGGAAAGAATCAATAACAGGCATTGGATTGACTTCATGAGGAATTGTGATTCAGCTGCCCGTGATGTGAATTTGGCTTCTATCGCACCTCATCAATGAGTAATCAGACCGTCAATACTCAATTGTGTCTTTCGTCATTCCTCTAATTTCCCGACTCTGATCCAGATACCCGGTGTGATTTAGGCATGTTTTAGACTTGCTCTGACAGCCGTTAGCCGTCCATCAGGTTCTATTTATACTCCTCCGATTGGGTTATATCGATATTCGACCAAAACCCAGATACCTGATAGGTCACCAAGAGCTTTCGCCGATGCAAGTATTTAATTACGTATAGCGGCTAGTGCATTTTTACGTTCAATACAAGTCTGTCAATCGGCAGAAGAAGCTCAGGCTCTGATAGTACCTCACTGATACCCATCTTAATTTACCGAGACGGACAGTCTGTAAAATTATACATGCGGCACGCTCAGCCTACACGCAGCTCGAGTTTCTCAGAGTGTCGCCAGACGTGCTTGGGCCGTGTTTCGGTCTCGCTTTAATGCGCTAATACATGCGGCGGCGCCGGCCGGCCTGACACTAATGTTCGTGCGCTGACGGATGTTCCTCTTAGTGAGCTGCAGCCGCGGCTGTCCGTCACGACATGTGGGCAGCGCAGAGAGACAGGGGAGAGAAGCGAGTGGGTGGTACGTAAGGGTGCTAGAGTGCTAGAGAAGTGCAAGGAGATGCATGAAATTGGCAAGACATGCAGGTGGAGAGCTATGTAGAAAAGGTGTGCCACCAATTGGGCAGGCAATTGTAACTGCTTAGTGCTTACGCGCCAGCTAGGAAATGGTTCATCAGGCAAAGGAGATGCCGACAGTGGGAGAAGGAGAGCAGGAGGCGAGAGGGGAGAAAGATATATGCCAGTGATTGCCGATTGGTTTAGCAGACAGGTGCAGAAAGCGTACAAAAGATAATGTAGAAGTTTTCACAAGGCGTACAGGTTTTCAGTACCTTCTATAGGTACTGAAAAAGCAGCAAAATAAGGGACAGGTGGTTAAAAAAGAACAGGTGCATTGAAATTAGGAAGAAACTACAGCAGCTCTACATCAGGGAGGCGATCAGGTAGCTCATGAACAAAACTATCCCTCTCAGAGTGTCGACGGCTCCCGTCTCTCAGCACTCCAAACAGCAGGTGTTGGACAACTAGACAATCGAGCGGCTCTCACTCTCGCCGCTCTGTTGCTTTCCCTCTCGCCTCTCCCTCCTCCCTCGCTCTCTCTCTCTCTCCCGGAACGCACGCGGCGCGGGACGACAGCCGCCGCCGCCCCCGCCGATGCCGCTGCCGCCCCCGCCGATGCCGCTGCCGCCCCCGCCCAGACGCAGTGTTCGCGGTATGGCCCACAGTGTGCCGCTCCACCCGGCGCTAATAATACCTGCCGCACAGAGCCGAACGATGACGCTCCTACGGACACAGCGGCCAGACCGGACATGCTGTCTTCGGCCGGCGGCAGCCCGGTAAAAACCGATGGCTGTGTCTTACTTTTGGTTCGACGGCATTGCTAGGCCGTCATTACCGCTAATGAAGTCGTCCCTCGGAGTTCGTTGATTTCGAGGGTCGTCTTATAGCTCAGACTTGTAGCTTACCGAGCAGTGGGATTTTCCATTTTAAGTGCACCCGATCTTCTTTGCCCAACAGCACATTTTGCTGCGTTATCTTCTCCTCCCTCTTCCCGCCACTCTACCTGCTCTCTTTCTCTCTCCATCCATTTCTTCCTCTCCCTCTCGTCTCCACCCTGCACCCGCGCCCGCTGCGCCCAAGTTCGCCAGATTCGAACTCCACCCAGTCCCTTTCCATAACGTCCTAGCAGATCAGTGACCACCTTTGTCACACCATGGCCCCAGTAGCAGTGACCCCCGCTGCAAACCGTGAGAACTGGTCAGAGCCGCTCTGCCACTGCTCTGAGCCGATAATGACGGTCCGGTGCGGTCACCCACCTCTGACCTGCGCTCCAACAGAGCCGGACAGCCGGCCGGGTGACTGTAAACAAGGGAGGAGGCGGCGGGCGGTGTGCTGCTCAGAGTGACGGGCGGGGGCGGCGCCACGCGGCGCGACTGCAGGTGTCGGCAACGCGCATCGCTAGCCCGATCTCTCTCTCTCTCTCTCTCTCTCTCTCTCTCTCTCTCTCTCTCTCTCTCTCTCTCTCTCTCTCTCTCTCTCTCTCTCTCTCTCTCTCTCTCTCTCTCACACACTTCTATCCTCCCTCTTTTTGTCTTTCGGTATCTCTTTCGCCTCTCCTTAACATCACTCGCTCATTTGCCATTTTATTTTCCCCGACTCTCCTGTCACTCCCCCGCGTTCTGTTCCCTTTCCTTGTCCCTCTCAAATCTCCTCGCCCCTGCAGCACCACGTCACCCTCCCACGGCATCCAGTTCCAGTGTCCTCCCCGGACTTCTGACTGCCCGTGGGCGCCGGTCCTGGAATGCCTCGTTCCGGCCAGCTCCTGAGAAAGTTCCCCTGACCTCTGTGGCCGTCCAGCCGCGGGCGACACCATGGCCGACCCTCGCTCGGCGAGTCACTCCTCACTCCACGCCGGGCGAGAGTCTCCCGCCACCAAGGTCGCTCGACCGGCGTCTGAAACCCACAGTCCGACGTATGCCAAGCGGTCATCGGTCTAGTCGAGTTTGCACCGCAAATTTGCCGCTGCGGTCTGGGAAAAGGTGCGTTAATGGGCGTTTACACACTACTCGACTAGTTCCTGTGGGCTGGGCTACTGCTGCTATGTGTTAGCTGGCTTTAGAGAGTAGGAAGTGGGATTTGGTGGTTGGGATCCCACGCTCAGTGGAGCTGATATCGCGTGAGGAGCGGACATTTGTAGCTTATCCTTGAGAAGGTTACACTGGTTGACTGCGTGAATAGGATATGCAAATGGAGAGCAGGAGAGCTAGTCTCCTGCGCCGGCTCCGTAACATGAATCAGTCAGAACAGGTGTGCCTATCTGTCCGTAGTCTCGCGTGTTGAAGCATCCAAACTTCGGCGCAGACACTGTCGGCGGCTTTTCTGAGTCATCCATCCGATAGCGGCTTGCGTGAGCCCACAGGCAGCTCTCATCGGTATCCTCTGAGCGCCCTTGCCTCCCTCCCCTATCCCTTCTTTCCCCTCCTCTCTTCGGGCAGGGGCTCCACAACGAGCGCACGGCATCTCGGTTCCAACCACAGTGGCGGTGTTAGTTACCTATGCGCCACCGCAGTCTCCAGTCGCCGGGCTACCGTCATACCTAGCGTCGCAGTCTCCGCTGCCGACCGCGGGGCATTACGATGCACGCCGGTGCGCGCTGCGATGCATACAGCCCTGTCCGATGGTTTAGGGATAGCGCGGGCCCATCGTTCACGAGCTGTCACTCCCACTGACAAGTTCAGTGGCACTCCCACTGACAAGTTCAGTGGGAGTGCTGCCGACAGGCTGCCGGAGAGGGGGTCACTTCCGACACCATGGTATGTCAGTTGCAGTCATCAGTGTGTGATGGGAGTGAATGATGCAGATGTGTGATAGAAAAATGGTGGGGGGAGAAGGAAGGAAAGATTGGATTGGCTTCAGAGGCTCATTTATTTAGAAGATGCTTTATTATTCCATCTGGGATGCTGTGCACTGTGCATGTAATGATTTAGAGAGACACTTTGTAATAGCATAGTCAATATCTTCATACGGCTGGGATGGGGAATGAGATGCAGAGAGAAAGGGGAGCCATACGCGAGAAAGCTACGCGCTAGAAAGACGCACTTGGGAGACAGGCGTCAGGCTAGCTTTAGAGAGGAAGTTAAAAAACAAGGAATCGAGAGGGAACGAGAGTTTGTAATAAAAGAAGGGCGAGGGGATGAGTATGGGCGAGAGTGAGGAGTGAAGGGAAGGGAGGGAGGACGTTAAGAGCGCGGCTGCAGGGAATGGGCGCTCCATGATTTGCTGACCGGTCCACGCGGTCCGATTGAGGTCAAGGCGCGGACCGGACGATCAGGCGCGGCCCGGCCGGGTCGTAACTAACACATTCCCCGTCTCTCCCTCCCTCCCTCCCTCCCTCCCTCCCTCCCTCCCTCCCTCCCTCCCTCTCTCTCTCTCTCTCTCTCTCTCTCTCTCTCTCTCTCTCTCTCTCTCTCTCTCTCTTCACCTGGCTCTATCCTGAGTAGTGGGATGGAAGTGGAAGACTCACAGTCACCATCCAGCTCTAACTCTTCTAACCCTCTTTCCGCTGGCCCCTGAGTCGGCTCTGGAAATATCAAGCGCTGCCAGCGAGCCACCTCCTTCTATTCAGATCTCCCTCACGCCCAATCAACCCTGTTCAGACTACAGACGCTATCTCGACACTAATCCTAATGCATTTTCTGCTCCGAGTGCGTAACTCTTCAAACATGATTGCTACAAGACGCCATATGAATCGCATTTTCTCACGACGATACTAGAGATTAGAACTCTGATTAAGCATTGGATCGGTGATGTGCTTGCTCAGCAGTCCGTGAGGGAAAGGCTCAGTGTGGGTGGTCAGACCAGTGTCTGTTGCTTGCGAGTGTGAGGGTATCTTGCGTGTCAGTGTCAATGTCAGTTGCGTGTCAGTGTCAGTGAGTCCTGCGTGCGGATGTCAGTGCGAGCTGCATGTCAGTCGGAGCTGTCTTTGAAGACCATCACTAATTAATGTTTGCCTGGGGCGGTTTCCGCACCTGACTGCCGTCTCACCGCTCCCTCTCTGTTGCAGCGACGACGTCAGAGACTGACGCGCCAATCAGCGACGGCCGCTGATGGGTGTGACGTCACGCCGGGCCAATGGTCACGCCTCTGGGCGGCGCCGGCCGCGGCCGGGCCGGCCGGCGGACAGCGGCGCCGCCGCGGAGGCGGTCAGACGCCCGACAGGCCCACTCGCGGCCAGTCCGCCCCCGCCCCCGCCCCCGCCCCCGTGCCGCCGCCCAGAAGGAACCGCGCCCGTCGGCTCAGCGTCGGCGCTCAGGATCGACTCCGACGGGGATCCGTCTCCAGCGGGACCGGCATCGACGCGTCGGTGGCCGCCGCCGTGGTCGCCGCCGCCGGCCTGTCGCAGCAGGCCGAGGCCCTCTCAGCGGCCGCGCCGAGCAAACCGAGTCGCTCGCGCAAACCGCGCGCCCGCGGCTCCGTGATTCGTCTCATCTCTCTGGAGGGACATTCACATGTGACAGTGACAGTGTTGGATCCAGCTGCACCGGCTCCCAAGCTCAACTCAACTCAACTCAGCTCGGAGAGTTGTGACTCAGCGCCGCCCGCGCGCCTGCACTCGCCGCCGGCGGACAGAAGGCGGAGCGAGGCGGGAGAAGACAAGCCCACAGAGCCTGTGGAGCACTCCACTCGAGGTGTGCAGTGTGAGGAGACTTGCAGCGCTAGCCAGTCGAGTGACGCACCGTCCGGAGTTGGACGAGAGTGTGAACGGACGCCGGTTAAAGTGAGAACGAACGGAGAGTCGGCCGACGCCGCTGAGCCGAGTTCCAGTGAGAGTGTGCCGGCTGTGCCGCGTGCCGCCTCTCCCCGGCGTCCGCAGTCGAGCGTCGGAGTGGGCAGAGAGCGTGTCGAGGGCGCCACACAGTCCGAGCTGCGGCGGACCCCTCCGTCAACCGACAGTAGTGACTCGGGAGTCCGGTCCGGATCCGGTTCGGATTCGACAGAGAGTGACGTCTGGGCGCCGCGGATTACATCGGTAGTCGACGGGTCGGCAAAGCGGTCACCTGCCGTCGTCAGTCGCCAGGACCGAGACCGGACGACCAGCGACTCTACCGTTCGGTGCAGTGACGGTGCGGGTCGGCATGTGACTGCCTGTATCTCTAACAGCCGGCACGGGCAGTCCAACAGGGAAAACCGCGCCTCCGCACCGGTCGTCCAGCCGCCGCCCTCATTGACTGGCGTCACCCACTGGGCCGGCCACGGCCACGTCAGTGGGACGGGTGACGTCAATCGAGCGGTCAGCCGTGTGGGGCGGCGGCCGGCGCGCCGCAGCCGCAGTCTGCCCCCACCGCGCCGGCCGTGCGCACTGCCAGGTGTCAGAGCGCCTCGCCAACTGCGCCACTGCCGCTCGTGGCCGGTTTTGTGCGCCAGCACGGCGCCTGCAGCCGACACGCTGGCGTGCTCGCCCGGTCTGTTGGACGGCGCGTGGCGCCGCTCCGACCTGTCCGCCGCCCGGTCCGCCTACCAGGAGCGGATGCGGCCGCTGCTGGTGAGCCGCCGGCCGCCGCTGCCGGCTCACAGCAGCTCCGGCTGGCCTCTGCCGTCCCCGTCCTCCCCGAGACCGAGCTCCCTGCCCGGCGACCGCCCGCGGCCCGCGCCGGCCACCGACGCCGACGACGACACGGCCAGTGTGACGGATATTCTCTCCGTGTCGGAACAGCAATCGGTCACGGATGGCGACGTGCTGCGCCGTAAAACTGTCATCACTTTCGGCGAGACGGCGCCCAGCCGCGCAGTTAGTGCGTTAGTCGAGGGACGGGACGAGCCGGCCTGGAGGAGGCTAGCGGCCGCCCGGCGCAGTTTGCGTGAGGCGCGGCCGCGCGAGCGCA
Source organism: Amphibalanus amphitrite (assembly GCF_019059575.1). Classification (NCBI taxonomy): domain Eukaryota; kingdom Metazoa; phylum Arthropoda; class Thecostraca; order Balanomorpha; family Balanidae; genus Amphibalanus; species Amphibalanus amphitrite. The sequence continues at coordinate 126,323 of NW_024882512.1, read as the reverse complement.
CGCCGCCGCCGGCCGGTGAGACCGAGCCGCCATGGCTCAAGGAGCTGCGCGCACGCCGCCGCGGCTCGGGCGAGCACTCGCCGTGGGCGGGCCGGCGGCCGGCCGACGGCGGCGAGCTGTCCTCCGCTGGCGACGGACACCGCGCCGCTGTGTGGCAGCACTGTAATGGAGCCGGCGAGTCGGCCCGACATGGTCCGGCCAGCCTGCCCCCCAGTATGAGCTTCCTATCGTCGACGCGAGGTGGCGACGACCACCGCTCGGCCGCCCGGTCCCGATCTCCTGCCGACATGCCGGACCGTCCGTCCACGGCGCCGCGGCCGCCGCCCACTCCGCCGTCCGCTGAAAAGCGCCTGATCTCAACCCCACCTCTGTCCTCCAGCGAGAATAAGGAGAGCGAGCCGGGGCCGGCCGCTCCGCACACAGTGAACGTCCGTGTGGTGGTGGCCGGCCGGCCGGCGGCGGCTGCGGCGGCGGGCGCGCCAGAGCCGGGCCAAATACGGCGGCCGTCCGCGACTGACGTCAGGCCGGGGTCGCGCGCTGGCCGCACCGGAGTCTACCTGAACGGCGCGCCGCGGCCGGTCGACCGGCACAGCACCTCGGTCACCATCTGCCTGAACGGGGGCGGAGGCGGCGCACCTGCGCGCGTGCACAACGATAGCGCCGCCGCGGAGACGACGAGAGAGGGTGTGAGTGACGAGCGACCACCGCGGCCGGGTGTGACATCGTACCCGCCCCATCCCGCCCACCACAGACCCGAGGACGAGCACGAGCTGGGAGATACACGACCGCTGAAGAGTATCCTGAAAAAGACGAGTGCTCCGAACCTGTTGAACATGGAGGACGACCGTCCCGAGTGGGTGCACGCCGCCGAACAGCGTCGACGACGCAACAACGTCAATTGGGAGGACCTCGAGCAGAAGAAACGCGAGATCCGCAGCGAAATCGACCTTCTGCAGGACCGACTGCGCAGTAGTTTCGGCGGATTCAGTGGCTTTGGCGCGTTTGGTGGTGACCGTGACCTGGGCAGTCGCTTCGGCGATCGATTCGGTGACCGTTTCGGCAGCGGGCTGGGCAGTGGTTTCGGCAGTGCGTTTGACAGAGGGTTCGGCAGTGCGTTCGGCTCGCGGGGGTCGCGATCACGACCTCCGCCCGAGCAGGGCGTGCCCAGCAAGCCAGTGGTGGAAACGATCCACGCGATCCGGATCGAGCGCGAGACGAGCCCTGGTCTGGTGATCACCGAGGTCGGTGCTGATGACGAGGTCAGCTCCAACCACTCGGGGCTCGTCATAGAGGAGATCTTCGACGACGAGGAGTCAGTGGCAGAGCCGAGCGGCGGCGCCGCCCCCGCCGCCGGCAACTCTGGCGGCCGCCGCTCGCGCTCCTCCAGTGTGGACAGCTGGCGAGGCCGGCCCACCAATGGATCGGAGGGCTCGGCACCGAGCGGCGGCGGCCTGCCGTGGCGCGTGGCGCAGCACGGAGAGGTGCGATGGTCACGCTCACCGAGCCTGGCCTCCACGAGCTCACCGCCGCCGGAGCTGCGCCGTGCGCGGGTGGCAGCTACCGTGCGCGCGCCGCCGGCCACTGCAGCCTCCCCGGAGAGGGAGACGTCACCTCCAACACGTCAGTCGGTCGATGGATCGGACAGCGAGGGCAGCCACAGGCCGTGGTACCGGCGATTGTCGGCCGCCCCGCCGGCAGCGGCGGCTCCTGCAGCGGCTCCCCGGTGGCGGACCGAGGTCCGCTCACCTCCAGCCTCTCCACAGGCGCGCTCCGCATCATCACCGGCCTGGGTGCGCTCCCGGGAGCCGGCGGAGCAGCCGGCGGACCGTCGACGACCGGCCAGCCGGCCAGCAGGTGAGAGTGACGTCACCCGCCCCCCATCCGTGCCGCCCCCGGACCCGTGCCGCATCGGTAACCGTTACTTACTGCCCACGTGAATGGCGCAGCCAAGGCCAGCGCTGCGCCGGGCTGGTCAGCCGGCCGACGGCGGCGGAGTGGCCGTGATCGGCCTGCAGCGCAGGGGCCGGTCGAGCGCGCTGCATCTCATCAGCCAGCCCCGCCGCCGACCGGCCCCGGCATGGCTCATTACTGACTCAACAGGACTGGCTGTCAGCCTGACAGGCTGATGTGCCGAGCGGACCGACCGACTGAGACCGACAGACGAAAAGACTGACACGTCGGTAGTCTGGACTGGCTACTAGGCCGACATCTCATTGACGGCTAATGCTTCACTGCATAAATAGAGAAGCCCTGATACATCTGGCGCCTGCGAGTAAAGCAAAAAGGGCAGGGGGAATTTGTCTTGCGCGCCGGTCACTGCGTCATCTAAAACAAAAGTGTTTGCACAAGGAGTTCCCTGTCAGGCAAATATGAAAACGTAAGTGAAAAGATGAATAAGTACTAAAGAGCACATAGGTAAATGAGCAATCTGTGAAGTATCTATCTCCTGACAGCCAAACAACGCAAACTAGCAATCAACAGTCGCCTGATTTATAGTCCGAGAGAATGGGCAATGAGAAGTATCTTAGGACTCGAATGTCCTTAGGCTCCCCCTGTCAGGTCAGGTCATTATTCGTTGTCAGCTGTAGTTCCTATCCTGCTGGCTTGGGCCCGCATTAGGCACCGCTCCGCTCTGCCCTGTCCGACTGTGCTCCACCGCTATCACCAAGGTCACTTCGCTGGGCGGTGGGCGGACCGGCCGCCTACCGAACCCCGTCCCCAGTGCCGAGCCAGCGCGGCTGTATCAGGACCGAGAACTGGCAGGGTTTGAGCCCTGATGGTCCAGCGATAGTGCAGTAGGCTTTGCTGTATAAGGGACAGGTCACAGGGTAGGATAGGGCGGAGGCAGCGGTAGAGGGGCGAGCCAGGAATGTAGCTGGACCGCCCATAACTGGGTCACAAGGTCACCCGATCGGGCGACAGGGAGCGGCACGGGTGACTGGGACATAGGCCTGACAGGGCAGTGGGGTTCATAGGAGAGTGATGTGGTCAGACTTAAATGGATGATACTATTGATACGGGATTGCCTGACTGTCGCCCGACATCAACTCATCCCCAATATACCTCTAGCCAAAGGGGTTTTATGATTGAATGTGCCTTTTAAAATATATTCAGAAACGGTCAAAAATATTGTCTACATGAGCTCTACTTGAGCTGACAAATCTGCAGTATGTAGGTATCGTCGATAAGCTCACCAATAAAACCTATAAATTATGGCGGAAACCCTCGGGTCACGTCCGAAAATAGAAACATTTTAAAATTTGGCTTAACTTTGGAAGGTCGCCGACGCCATGGACAGGGACTTGTCTAAGGAGCTTTCACTGGGATAGGGAAGAGGGCGAACTGTCTTCCGCTAAGCTTATACAATTATGTATTTTTGTCGCATTTTGGGTCATTGGTGATATTCAGCAGGCACAGGTAGAGTTGGTACAATTTTGCTTAGATGCGCTCAATATTTTCATGTCAGACATCCTTAGCCCCTGAGCCCGTCCCCGTTGACCTGAGCCTGAGGTCAAATTTGTCTGTCCCTTGCGATAGGGCTATAATGGGGTCCTCACTTGTTTCTAGGCACTTCTTAGACTACCTGTGTCTGGAAGTGGTGCTATGGCGTCTTTAGTTGCATATTTTATGGCTCTGGGAATAATTGAGCATAGTATAAGGCAATCGGAGACCTCTAGTGACCTGACCTGACCATCGACATTAGTTAAACAATTATTTAATTACTTTTATTACGAGCGAGCTTGAGATACTAAACAAACGATGGCCTTTGCAGTCTTTTCTGTACAAATAAACGTCCTTTTGCCGAAGGCCTAGTAAGTGCAAAAACGGACCCTGGAAGTGGAGCGTATGATGTGGTGTCGCGTTCCCCATATGCTTGCGTACTAAGCGAGGCCTTGGTTGACTTGTGCGTATCACTTGTGAGGATCCCCCATCTTGGATTAAGTGCTCCGCATCGGGTTCGTGCGCCGATCTCCGACGACCCCAACCGAGCTTTTGAGGCGTCCACGCTGATCTCTGTTGGCAATTGACATAGCATAAGCATTGTAGACCTCACAGTTCACACCAACCGCTGAGAGCTCATTCTCGCCTCTGAGGGTCCAGAGCCACACCGGCCTCTGAGCGTAGGCCTCATACCGATGGCCCCGCCCCCTGATATAGATCTTTCACAAACCATATCGGCCTATGATTGGCTCAGCTTGGCTTTTAAGAGCAATACGCCAAGTTCCTAAGGTCAATGCTGGCTCTGTGGATGCCGGCTATATCCTACATAATTCTTTGACGGTCCCACACTGGCACCTGAGCCTGAGTGCTCACTTCGGCCCCATGTGGGTCAACGCTGGCTTCTGGCCTCTGGGGTCCCTTACCGCCTTTTTAGCCTACGCAGGCTCCTGTGGGCCCCCATGCTGAGGGCCCTTATGAGTGTATGTCTCTGGCAAGCAAAACCGGCATCATTGGGGCTTATGCGAACCTCTGAGGACCCATACCTGTCTCTGAGGACCCGGGCTGTTCGGTGAGCTGGGTGTGAGTGTGCCGTGAGTTAATTGAGTTGTTCGTGAGCGTGCTGTGACTTTGATGTGCTGTAAACAAGTGTGCCGTGACTTCACTGAGCTGGCTTGAGCTCCGGACTCGGAGGTCAACGAACGGCGAGCTATGGAACAATGGAAAACAGGTGGAACGTGAATACTCGTCTCACGTCTGGAATGTGGGATCGTTCATGCGTTATAATTGGCAGGCTATCACCGAGAATACAAAACGGCTCCGAGATGACCTGACGACACTTAACCGAAACAGCTGTCCGACGCCAAATTATTTGATTTAACCCTCGAACTTATGGGGGGGGGGGGGTGGAGGCTCAGATTTTCGCAAATAACTCGCGCAAAAGCAGCCGATCGTGATGGAACTTTTAGTACGTTTCGGCGTATGTCAGCGCACAATATCCGTGAGTTTCCAATCTTTTTGTTGTTGGAAACGTACCGACATGTGACATGATGTTTGCCTCATGCATTATGGTGAGTTTCAAGGTCACCTGAAGGTTAGGTCAAGGTCATTGACTTTAGGTGACTTCGGTTCTTTTTCAAGTTTTACATGTTTCAAGTTAGCGTAGTTTCTGGAGCTCATTTCGAATCTACTACCCATTTGAACATTTGAGAACTAGTTCCGGTACCTATGTAGCATGTTGCGGAACTGCTAGTGGTGATTGACACCTACTATGGATAGCCGGCAGGACGCCTACTGGTTGACCTGACCTGATCCGATGGGATCTACTACAATTGTATGAAGACATAATCTTTGAGCAAAACTAATTCGTGATTACTACCCCGAAAAACCGCTACAATCTCTCTTTGCCAAGTTCGAGTAGGTTTCAATTTTCCCGACCCTTGGGTCATTGTCCTGATATGAGAGGTGAAGTTGAACCAATGACCTAGGACGTTCAAATCGGGTATCGTCGGCTTCCTCTCCTCACGGCAACACGTTCGTTTTTTTTCACAAAGCTCTAGCTTGATCAGGGATCAAACGACTGGGTTATGGGTCCTACGGAAGACCTATGTTAGATGCCATGTAAAAAGGCCAATAAGAGCAAGGGGCTATATAGGCAAAATAGTTGCCACGTTCTATGAAGGTAGATCAGCACCAAAGAATGCATTACAATTTACATACATACGTCAAGGTCGTCCAAGGCCCACATGAATCATGAGTAAGCCATTGACATTGACCTAGCAACAAGAAATGACGTAGTTGGACGCAAAATACATGCGTGCGTGTTCCGTCAATATTTTTACTCTCTGATCGTTTCTTATCTGCATTTGTTGCCGAAAATCGAGATCCAATACTTCCATCAATTACGTGACCTTTTAGGTCACCAGTTGACATAAGACCCTAAAGTTTGGAACCAGTTGTGAAGGTCATTTTTTTGCGGAGTTATAGTTCAATGAGGGACAGCACAACACGCATAGGAAGGTCACTCCCTTCCCCATGTGTCTCCGCCGAAAGCAGAATGCAATATGGCCGGTGCCGGCAAGGGATAAGCCGATTGACGAAAACTGTTTACCATTCGACTGTATAAGACGCATAAAATCCATTCCACTCGTGGAGGATTAGATGAAAGTCAAGACAAACAATTACGGCGTTGACCTGAGAGTCGTCAATGACATTTATGCGATGCATTGATTGTGAAAAAAATGAATGTTGTGATTTATCGGCTTATACCTACTTACGCCTTAATTTATTACCGATGACGTATATTGTCATTGTAAATTATTACAATATCGTATTTCATGAGTGTTTTGTTGCTTAGGCTTTATGTACTGTGCTTATAAGACTGATTTCTTAGGTACTATTCTAAGCTTTGTACAGTCAAACAATGTTTTAGCTTCCCAAGGTAGCCATCCCCATCACCAATGGAATAATGACAAATAGGTAGCATAAATGCATATTTCCTTCAACTGGCTGTGGCTACTCCCACGAATCACAAAACGTCTCCGAAGGTTTCAAAAAGTTGAGCGCCGTCGTGAATGAATCAGAGCTCTATCAGCGATGGTCCAATTTTCTACTGAGTTGCGGGATAAGCAAAAATAATAATGCTGATATTAATAGCCGCCTAGCTATCTACACGTAGCTCGCTTAGGTATAGCTGGGGCGTTCCACGACAAATCGACAAATAAAAAATTAACTTTGCACCCACATATTTTATTCTTCGTTGAAATCTGGTGTAAGGGGCTGTAATGGGCGGGAAAGCCAGCTGTGGCAAGGATTTTTTTTCTTCGAACAACGGTTTCCGAGATATAGCCTCGGGCAGTTCCTGGAGGTCACGCTGCAACCCTATATTTGGCGGCTTATAACTCAGAAACTATTGGTTTTCTATGGCAGAACTTTATATGGTTCAACTCACAACCAACCAACAAACATTTTGGCTATCTCGGATTTTCAATTTTTGAAATCTTTGATCACGTGACCTTTTGACCTATTTTTCAAAGAGTGACCTTGATATTGTCCCAACTGAAAGTTAAAATTTTGTCTGATGAAGATTAAAGCCTTATCAATTGTCATTCATATGCGATAATAAAAAAGTGGTTATCGCCCTGCGTTGACCTCAGGTCAGGTCATTTTTATGACCTGTCCATTATTACGAGCGGGAGCGACAGCGAGATCTGGAGAACAAAGCAAGATAGCGACAAGCGGTAAACGGTACAGGGTACATACGGATAAGGTCTACAATTTTTATTGAGGTCATTTTCAGGTCAGGTCAAAGATGACGTCACAGGGGCAAAGTCAAAATAGCGGCACTACATATATGTGAAGTTTTTATCGAATAACTTTCAAGGCATCCCAGCTAGGAACAAACTAATAGCACCATCGTGATCTTCTCGTCGATCCGCATCGAAACATATGTATGTTGACCTCGAAAGGTCAAGGTCAAAAGTTGACCTTAGGTCATCATATATATCATTCGATGCGCCTTGACGAGCTGAGCACAATGAGTCCATCCGCACATCTGTATCTCAAACCTGTAAGGAGTTATTAGCAAAAAACCTTCGGTGACTTTAATGACGTCACATGACCTTACAGTTGCCCAAGAGCAAGAAAGGGTCTCAAGGTAGGCAAAGTTGATCCTATATGAAGTCACTCATGATATATTAGGCGATTCCGACGTGTTTTAGTTTAAAAGTAAGCGAGCCGATTTTTCCCCAATTAACTTTTAATGGGATGGTCAAGAAATTGACCTGACCTTAGGTAATCGATATCGAAATTCAAAGCGAACTGGCGCTAGGCCATAGCAAACACAATGGTGCCTGTTCCACTTATCTTTCTTTATTAGATCAAAAGGTACAGCCAAAACTATTTTAACTTCTTTTTTACCACTGTGACGTCATCTTTGACCTGACCTGAAAATGGCCTCAGTAAAAATTGCAGACCTTATCCGTGTGTACCCTGTACCGCTTACCGCTTGTCGCTATCTTGCTTTGTTCTCCAGATCTCGCTGTCGCTCCCGCCCGTAATAATGGACAGTTCATAAAAATGACCTGGCCTGAGGTCAACGCAGGGCGATAGCCACTTTTTTATTATTGCATATGAATGACAATTGATAAGGCTTGAATCGTCATCATACAAAATTTTAACTTTCAGTGGGGAAAATATCAAGGTAACTCTTTGAAAAAAGGTAAAAAGGTCACGTGATCAAAATTTTTCAAAAATTGAAAATCCGAGATTGCCAAAATGTTTGTTGGTTGATTGTAAGTTAAACCACAAAAAGTTTTTATCGTATAAAACCAATAGTTTCTGAGTTATAGGCCGCCAAACATAGGGCTGCGGCGCGACCTCCAGGAATTGCCCGAGGCTATATCTCGGAAACCGTTGTTCGAAGAAAAAATCCTTGCCACAGCTGGCTTCCCCGCCCATCACAACCCATTACACCAATTTTAAGCAAAAAATAAAATATGAGGGTGCAGGGCACTTGTCGATTTGTCGTGGAACGCCCCAGCTACAGCTTGATATAACTTGAGATTGTTTGAAACAGGCGCAACTGATTTTGCCGACTGATACCCACTGGTTATTATCGCTTGCCAAGTATGAACGTGGTTCACACTTAACGGCGTTGCATTGTGCGTAGAAGCCACAGACCACGAGCGAGCGTCCGGGAGCAATGCTCAGCTCAGGTGGCAGCTCAGCCGAGGCGGCTTTGTTACGAAACACTGTTTTTATGACGTCCATCCGCTGTGTCTGCGGTTGGTGGGAGCAGACGCAGCCAGTTGAAGTCGTTTCAGTGGGATCAACGTTTTCTGCAAAACGTTTTCCACCAAAACGTCAATGCTTGAGACTTTTTGTCCTCTTGAGGCTAAATCGTTGGGCGTTGACCCGAGGACAAACCTGAGAACATTATTAAAAAGGAGCTTTGAAAGAGCCATCGAATGCGTTTTTCTGCGGTGTTTTATCTCGACTGCTGTACATGTTCCCGAGAAATGCGATGCTTTGAAAAAAAGTTAAAAACGGGAAATATTCGTGATAATTTTACTTTTGGTGATCTCCAGTGACCCCGTGATGAGCTGATCGAAAAGATGACCTTTGCAGTTTTAAAAGCTCTTATAGCGAGCTAGATATGTTGCTTCTCTCCGCGTCTTTCTGGCTTTCTTACTTCCGAGATAGCCGGGCGTGGCCAAATACGTCCTCCCCTATCATGGCGAAGCTGGCATCATCATGGCGAAGCTGACATCCGCGCGCGGCCTATCTTACTATCCGTTTTACTTTCTTCCGTGCCGTTTGTTTGTTTGCTTTACATGAAAAAGAGACATTCAAGCACTCCAGCAAAACACGACTTCTCTACAATTTAACAACTCTTTCTTCCTTGCGCTGATTTCATTTTTATCTTCCCTTATCCCAATATTCTTCTTTGGCTGGTTTTTCAATAATCTTTAGACTTTCAATTACATGACTTAATGGAACACTAATCAGTGAGAACTGAGAAGGTACCCAAGGTTCACCCTTTATCCGTAAATAATGTTAATCATGATCGGTTTGTTCATACTTATTGTTAATTTATATTGATTGAATGGAAATGATGATCGTTGCGTTCTCTTTTCATTTTATCGTGCCGTCTTTTGATCTATTTGCAACTTAAGGATATCGTGGGATGAAAAAGGAGGGAGCATTGAGCTTCTGCGACCTCGTGCTGTTGTACCGAGTCGGCTGAGCCCGCCCGTGAGGTGGGACGGGCCACCCAGCTTCTCTATCAGTTTCCCTATGTTCCCACTGGAGCTAAGTTCACGCCTGATGGGGATGATTTCTTAGTTACACCTCCAAGCGGCACTGCTCCGGATGTTTTTTTCAGTAGAAAAAGCACAATTCAAACGAATAGCGCTTGTCCATTTCAAACAACCTGTGATTACCTGCCGCTAGCTCGGAACAATTTAACTGTGGTCCAGGACGAGAAAAAGGTTGAGGCTAAGGCTTGGAAGATACAGATGAATATACTAATGAGTTAATGACTAAGAGACCGGTAATGGTAATCATTGGGCCTGCGTAAGGTCCCTCGAATGCCAACGTTGAGCACTCAGATACGGATGTGGCGCTCAGTTATCAGCAGTTGGTAACAGATACAGATACAGATGTTTGATGCAGATGTGGCGCTCAGTTACCCGTAGCCGTTGTGATGCCCTCAGAGACCATTTTGAGCCCTCGGAGGCGGCGTGGAGGGTAGGCCTAAAAGACCGATGTGTGCCCTCAGAAAACGATGACCCCAGGGCTCCACTTTGGACTTTCAGTCATTGGAGGCTCCTCACAGGTCGCATGGGCCTTTTCTCTTTTCATCCATCCAACTTATTTTCTTCCAGACGCATAGGGACCTGTATGACGCTAACTTTCACGCTGACTTTTTGCGTTCCTTCTCCCACTTGTTCACTCGATCTGCCGGTTCCGAGTATGCACACGACAGAGTTTAGAAACGAGCATCCTGAAGACAGTCCATCGACTTGGCTTGTGAGTGTGTATACCGCTACTTCCGCCAATGATCGGGGATACCTGAACAAGTAATTGCTTATTACGAGCGGATTTTCCCACAGCTGAGCATGGTACTCTGAGTGTATGATGTATATTTACTCTGCTCATGTATTCCGGTTGTTGGCCGCAAACTATCGCTTTCGGAAGAAAAAGCATGCTCGAAAGTGTCAGCGGCCCAAACCGGGTTCTTTGTATCGGTTAGCTCAAGAAACGTGCACGCTCCGGTTGAGCGAGTAGCAGCGGGGCTGCTGCTCGCCCCATCACATCGGGCTGAAGTGAACTGCGTTGTAAAATAGCATAACTTCATAACTGATCAGGCTAGTGACTGAGCTTTCTCCCCTGAGTCCACACCCTCCCCTCCAACTCACACCTACTCAGCCATGCAGTGACCGCAGCATCTAACGCTCTCTGTTCTCCTCTCCGTCAGCTGCGACACACCGGGAGGCGCCGGACGTCAGCGCCATCCTCAGTGAAGTGGCCGAGCTGCGACAGCGGGCGCGACGCTCCCCGGACCCTGCCGAGTCGTCTTCCACCGCCAGCTGGCGCCACCAGCGCAGTGTCTCACCTGGGTCGGAGGAGACCGCCCGGCAGGTGCCCAGGTGGCGCCACCAGCCCCGGGAGGTCCCTCCGACCGCTGAGGAGCCGCACCGACCGACCTCCGGCCACCATGGGACCTCACCGCTCTCCCACGAGACCTCACCACCGTCCTCGACCTGGCTGAACGCGGGGAGAAGTTCGCCGATCTCAGAGGAGGTGCGAAGGTCCCCGCAGAGTCATCGGGCGGAGAGGGAGGTCCCGGCAGCGGAGAGCGTCCGGACGGCCAGCTGGGCGACTTCTCGTGACAGTCCGTCTGCGCAGGTCACCTCCACGCCTCTGTCAGACTCCCGGGAAGATTCTGAGCACCCTAAGGCTTCCAGAAAGGTGTTGGTGTTGCAGGAAGAGATAGAGATCCACCCTCCTTCCCGATCGTCCGAGCCTCAGAGGCAGGCTACGACCGAGGAGCCGCCTCCAATACCTCCCCACGCAGACACTCACAGGCAGTCACCGAAGGTCCACGCAGAGGACCACCGACAGCCGCCTGTGCCGCCTCACGCCACTCCTCTAGAGCCGCTGCGAACCAGCGATCTTCATTGGAGGACGAGGCCGCCGACTGAAGCGCCGCGCCTCGTCAGTGACTCTCACCGTGCAGAGACGACGCGTCACTCACTGGAGACGCAGCCAGCCGTGAGGGAGATCCACGTGGAGCGTGAGAAGCCCTCGCAGCACTCATCTGCTCCCGAGAGGGCGACTCAACGAGAGGTCCCGGTCCAGCATGAGAAGTCCTCGCACCAACCGCCGGTTCCTGAGAAGGCCACGCCGCGACAGATTCCGGTACACCAGGAGACGTCTGATCGTGTGGTCATTCGAGAGGTGCCTGTGCATCATGAGAAGTCACCGCGCCACTCGTCGGTCCCAGGACGGGCGCGCGTGGTGCGGGAAGAGCACACCTCGTGGCACAGAGCGCCGTCCCCAGCAGAGGGCACCGCTGCCCGCAGCGCCGCCCAGCGGGAGAAACAGCAGGTCAGACATAGATGACGCTACGCCGCAAGGCAAAAATAGAGAGTGGAGCTGCATAACCATTGCACGTTTAGTTTTGCAAGTATTTTATCCCGAAAGCGACCCGGAATTTAAACTGAACAGTGAGGTGAATGCATTTCATAACTACCTTGTCAAGCACGTGGAATGCTAACCGAATATTCCAATTTCATAATAATTCATCCAGCTGATTGATTCCCGATTTGATCCGTTTCAGCTGTCGAATGGGCATGGTGAGCCGTCTTCAACGGGAACGTCAAACGGCGTATCCGACGGGCAGAAGGCTCCGATCATCATTCGTCGTGTCAGCTACAGTCCTATTCCTGGTGAGTGACCCTCGACCAGGGGCGGATCCAGAAAATCTCCAAGGGAGGGGCCATTAGAAACCAGGAGGCCCCCCCCCATAATCCCACCTGTTGGAGGCCCCATCTTCCCACTTGTTGGCCCCCCCCCCAAAAAAAACTGCGTCTATTGAGCTTATCTAGCTGTTCAGGCAACATCTCAACATCTATGCAGGCTTGGAGGCCCTCTGTGCAGGTTAGGAGGCCCTGTAAAAGTGGTCATCTCTGTGAGTATAAGAGACCTCCAAGTTATGAAAAGCTTTACCAATCTTCTAACAAAGAAGTCTTCTCAGCTAGTCTTCTAAGAAATAACTAAGTGGGTAGGTTAAAAAAAACTCATCGGATTTCGGCCACTTTATTTTCAGGAGGCCCCCTTTTCAGCTTTTTAACTTTTTAACTTTTTATTTTATTTTTGAAAAAAATCGGCCAAGGGGGGGGGCCATGGCCCCCATGGCCCCCCCCCCTTGTATCCGCGCCTGCCCTCGACACTCTCCTATCCAGACTGTCTCGAGTTGCCGCGCTCAGAGTCAGCGTTGACATGCGTTACTGATATTTTGCCGTTTGTGGATAGCGGTTGCTAAGCTTGGGCTTGGAAGAAGTTGCCGTGCTTTCAGGACGCATAGTTGCGCGCTGGTCAATACGATGGATTGGAATGGTTTACTACATCATGTGTGCGCATTATGTTAGCGTTGCTTGGTGCCTAACGTCTATGTGGTGTTGTACCTGGGCAGACTTGTGTCAAATAACTTTACTGCTTCCTTTGACCCTCAGCAGTTAGCAGCACTGCTCATAGAGAGTCAGAGTGTCGCTCCCGTGTCCACAGACCAGCCCGCGTTGGGCGATGAGCAGGGTCGCACTGGCAGCGCAGCGGTATCGCGGCGCCGGCCCACCTCTCCGTCTCCCGCGCGCCGGCCGGCCGCTGAGCGGACTGCCGAGCGGGCCGGACGGCGCGGCACGCCTCACGGCACTCCTGAGCTGGCACGCCGCACTGAGGAGCGTCAGGAGCGGCAGAGTCGCCCGCGACAGGAGCGTCGCGCGTTCCCGCCGCCGGGCACGTCACTGACCTCGCGTCCCAGGTCGCTGGATCCGACCCGACTGCGGCAGGAGGGTCGTGCCGAGCCGGCGGGACCGACACACAGCCGCACCCGCACCCCGGACCCGCCGCGCAGCCGGCCGCCGGATCTGCCGCGCTCCCGGCCCGCCGAACAGCCGCGCTCGCTCGGCGAGTCGATCGGTCTGCGAGTGGAGTCGGCCCTGGAGCGTCTGCTGACCTCCGGCGGCGTGCCCGCCTCGCCCAAAGCCTCCCCGAGAGGGCAGCGGGCGGCGGCGCCCAACACGCGTCGCCCGGGAGCTCGTCCCACCGCAGTGACTGCCGCCAGTCCCAGCAGCTCGGAGGCTAAACGACAGCGCCGTCAGCCGGGTGAGGTAGCCCGCCCGTCGGGTCGGCCTCGCGCACCTTCCACCGGCACAGGCAGCGGCAGCAGCACTCCGACCCAGCAGCGGCGGCCCGAGGTGCGCACCACTCGCACCACGGTGGTGCGTCAGAAGGCGAAGAGCCAGCCTCTCTCGGTGCCGGCAGTGGTGACCAGGGCAGTCCTCATCAGTGGCGCCCCGTTGACCGACAAACGCAACGGTAAGCGCCGATCCGACCGGTAAGGTAACTCGGTGCAGAGCAGTGCTCTCTTCGGTGGATATCCTTACGGCTGTTTTGCAACTATAGTCTAGAATCATATACGTCTGACGCTTTTAACTTCGGGATGGGGCTGGGGAACTAGTCATAGTTTCGTAAAACCTAACTGCTTTTTTATCTAGCGCTTAAAGACTCCGTTTCTTGTGGGTTCTAACTAAGAAATAGCTACTGAGCTTTTACCGCTATAAAATGTTATTTACTTATTAGGGACGCTTTTGAATTGAGCGAATTAAACTTCGATAAATCAACGGCTCACCGCCGACGTGACGTTGACCATTGATTGTGACAAATAATTTGTGTGTCTACTAAGGTGCTCAACACTGTTTACCTTCCCTTCTTGTTTCTCTCGATGTAACATACCACCGTCTACTCGAATCTCTTCCATTCACGCCAAACTCTATGACCGTGCGCGGGGCCAGGTCACACGATTGTCCATTTTGACCGCCGGGCCGCCCTGCCCTCTGCAGGGGTGGCCGCTTCGGAGCTGGTGCGGCGTACACTGGCCTCGAGCGGCACTGCCGGCCAGCAGCGCACCAGTACTCACGTCACGACCAACGTCACGGAACGGGCCAGACGTGGCCGTGACGGCAAGGACGGCGTGAAGAGGATCGTCACGAAGACGGAGGTCATCACGGGTGAGTGTGGTCGGGGCGAGAGCCGTGCAGCTGCGAGATGGGGAGGAACTTGAGGGGAATAGCGTAGCTCGAGCAATTCTTTTCGGATTCGCTTGGATAAGAAAAAGCATCGAGCAGCTGTGAGCAGCGAGTATCCATCAAAGATATGGCTAACATTTGTGTTTTCAAGGGCTCTTCAGGACCACAGATTAATTTTGATTTGTGTGAGAGTCGAGAGAGCTGAACGACCTCGTTCAGCTGTCTGCGACGCAGACTGCTGAAGCCTGATCATCAATTGTTCATTGATACGACGATTAAAAGGCGCTCATTTTAGGTAGTAAAATGGTCATGAAAAGTGCTATGAGTGAAGGTCAAGTACAATCACTCAAGTCTTTTATATTTAGCATTCTCGATTAAAGCAAATTATGCCAACTTGATGGCGTATATAAACTTCACGTTTCTCAAACGCGCTGTTAACCCGCGCCCTGCTGGGGGGGGGGGTGTTTGAACACCCCCCCTTGTGGTTTTTCGCGAATATCTCAAAAACGGCGGCGCGGAGCGCCGCCGTTTTTGGTACACCTTATCATACATCAATTCTACACATGTTGTGAAAATTTCAGACCAAGGTCATTCAAGGTCAGGTCACCAGGTCACTTGAAGTGACCTCACCTCATAAAAAGTTTCAATGTCTGTCATAGCTACACCGAGTGACCGATCGCTTTGAAACTTTCAGCGATTACTAAGAGCAATAGCATGTACAAAATGTATATCTCAGAATTTTGATATCGATGACCTAAGGTCAGGTCAATTTTGCGACCTCCCCATTATAAGTCAATGGGAGAAAATTGAAATGCGCCTCTTTTGGACGAAAGACATTATAAACACTCCCAAACACTGAAATACAAGTGGTTTAGACACACTGAACATGAAAATGGTGTCCGCGACCCCTGTTCATGCCCTGAGGTCATCTAAGGTCACGAATGGAATCCAACAGTTTTTCGCAAATAACTTTTGATAGAGGCATGCTAGAGCGATGAAAACGCCTTAGATGTGTTCAGCTCGACGATACGGATCGACTGATATGCAACATGACCCTTTCCGGTCAGGTCATGACCTTGACCTGAGGTCAAATTTTCAAGTTGACCTTTCAAGGTCAAGTTATAGTTCATTCGATGCGTCTTGACGAGAGGAACACGATGCCGGTAAAAGTAAGCTCGTACAAGGCTTGGGTCAAAAGTTATTGCAGAAAAACTGTTTCCGAAAAAATCGGCTATTTTTGCAGTTTTTGCCCCCTGCAGGCAAATCCGTTGAAGTTAGGTCAAACCTGAGAAAATTACTCAGAAAGGGCGTTAATAGGGCTATCGAATGCGCTTTTCCGCGGCGCTGTAGCTCTATTGGTTCCCGAGTTATGCGTTGGCTTCTTGGAAATTGTCGACATTCGACCTGGAAATCGGCGAAATTTTGCCTTCAATGACCTCTGGTGACCTGACCTTTGACCTGACCAAAAAATTGACCGAAGTGATTTCGTCATTATTTTTGACGCTCTTTCGAACGCCGCCTTCCGCGTATCGCTACGTGGCCCAGGAGCCGAGTTAGAAGGGGGGGGGGGTGTTCAAACACCCCCCCCAGCAGGGCGTGGAAATCCAGGACCCCCAGCCGGGCGCGGGTTAACCAGATAACCAGCTCGTATATCTTCAACAGTCGGCTTTCCCGCTAAATCATTGTTTAACGATTACCAATATTTTGTGTCTGTCTGCTCTTCAGGGGCCGGACTTAAGCCAACGAAAGACAGACATTTTGTTCACGGCCAAAAGGTGCGGACCCACCGAGCTCAGCACGTGGAGAAGTCGGTTAAGGTGTAGGGACGCCACCAACGGCTCCTTGTAAGGTGAGCAACTAGTTAGTAAATAGGTTGTTCAAGGTGCATAGCGTCACAGAAATCGATCTTTTGCTTTTATCCTGTCATCAGCGAACAATATAAACCTCCTTATCGACCCGAAATATATCACGGCGTATGTGTCCGCATGGGGATCTGTGAGCTAGGAGGCGGCGTAGTGTTAATTAATCCACCAGGCCAGGGACAGTCGCACTATCTGGGTTGAAGCGATTTTGTCGCCTTGTTAATTGCCTTTTAACTGTATTAGCGACAAACGTTAGAACCCATACGAATCACGCACATGGAAACGCGAACTGTTTCAGCAATGCACTTGCCACACCAGTGTGCTTTGTAACAGAAAGGCAATGTAGTTATAACTGATAACATTTGCATAGCACTACTTCCTTGTATTTGCTTTACTTGCAGCTCACGAGGCCGGTATACATGTTACCTAAATCAAGGCGTCAGCGTGTGACAAAGGTCCAGCCATCGTTATCCTGGTCCGTCGCAGTGTTCGAAAATGTGATTGCCCCGCGTATCAATTAGCATCCACCAGCATGGTCCAACAGCAGGCCCCATCGGGGACCCGGCGCTGAGCCACGGTCATCACTTTGGCCGACGTGCTATCGGTAGTAAGGAGCAATTAGTCTAAGTGCCGCTTCAAGCACAGGGTGACCATCCCCTTTTCCCTAGCTGTCCCCACCAGCCCTGCCAATGCCGCTCGTCCGTTCGTATAAGTAGTGAGTGCTGTCGAATCACTCCAGCCGATGTGTTCGAAGTGACGGTGCAAGGTCACCGCTATTTACGGTATTTCATTTTCAGCGAAGGACGGAGTACGCTGTGGCTGCACCGTCGTAGGCCGTTGCTGGAGACACGCGGAATCACTCGCTCTCCTGGCTTCTGGGAGCCGCTGACCTGCCGTTGATGGAGGAGATATCCGCCGAGGGCTGCATATGACCGCGGACTCGAACCCCAAGTCCGATCTCGGTCAGCAGAGCCCACAGAGCGGCCCAGCGGGGACCAACTAATAACTCGAGAGAGATAGGTGTGTCACGTGGGCACGTAATGGATCAGAGTTTGTCGATACTAACCGGTCAGGCGTTTAACCAGTCGCCGCATCGCCTGGTCCCGGACTGTGATATATGGAGAGCCTGTGAGATAGACACTGTGAGATGTTAGATACTGTGCGATGTGAGAAAGCGACCCAGTGTGACCTGGTCTGTGTGTGTGCGTATGTATGTATATGGGATACTACGGCGCTTGCGAGGCCTGGCCTCACTAACTAACTGAACGGTGCCCAATTGTGCCGGAGCAGAGCTGCAGTGTTCGCCAGCAGCTACAGCCGCTGACTGACAAAAGACAGACGGCACTCTCGGACCGAGCCAAACTGACGTCCCGTGACTAGTCACCGAGACGTGACAACCGAACTGGCGGGCGGCGAGCGCGGACGGCAGTCGTCATTTCTTACGCAGAAACAATATAATTATTTCAATAAATGTGTACCTACTTTGCTTGAGGTTGTGCGTTTTGTGTATTGTAGGGATACCTATTTTGCAACAGGTTGGTCTTACTACCACTGAAGAAAAAGAGAGTTTCGTGGTATAGAACCAGTATAACGCCTTTTGGGGCGACTAACGGAGCGAGCGAGAGGGTGAGCCTTGCACGTGCGAAATTTCGAGGGGGTACCTCCAACTGACTTGTGCACGGCACCCTACTAACCGGTCTCTAGCGATGTGCCAAATTTGAGCACAATCGGCCCAGCCGTTCTCGAGATCTGGAAGCGGCACACTGCACGTGCGCACGTGCAAAATGGGTTCCAATTGACTTGTGCACGGCACCCTACTAACTGGTCCCTAACCGTGTACCAAATTTGAGCGCCATCGGTCCAGCCGTTCTCGAGATCTGGAAACGACCCCTGCACGTGCGCACGTGCAGCAGCACCCCAACTCTGGCACATGGATATGCAGTGCCTAGTGGGTGCCTACCTACATGCCAACTTTCAGCGCAATCGGCCAAGTAGTTACCGAGATATTGCAACAATTACAAAACTGACACCTCTTTGTTTTGCACGTGGCACGTGCATAAGGGGTCACCCACATGCATCGGGAATAGTCCAATACTTGGTAGAAGGAATGAAGCTACCCTACAAAAATTACCCCGTGTAAATCGGTCAAGTGGTTGCTGAGATATAAGCCTCGCAAAAGCGTCCGCACGGCCGGCCGGCCGGCCGGCCGCTCATACTCAGAAATTTCCGTTAATCTAAGGAAAGACTACGCTCGCTTCGCTCGCTCCGTAATAAACTCTGCCTGACACATATCTGAAGAAAGGATGAAAATGGTAGCGGCGAGAATATTTATGCCTGGTGCCTAGCACCTGCAAGATCTACAAAGACGTAACACATACTAATTTTCATTAACAACCACTCGTAGATAACTGAACCGTGTATCTTACAAATACCTGAAAATGAATAATACCAGTATAACGCCTTTTGGGGCGACTAACGGAGCGAGCGAGAGGGTGAGCCTTGCACGTGCGAAATTTCGAGGGGTACCTCCAACTGACTTGTGCACGGCACCCTACTAACCGGTCTCTAGCGATGTGCCAAATTTGAGCACAATCGGCCCAGCCGTTCTCGAGATCTGGAAGCGGCACCCTGCACGTGCGCACGTGCAAAATGGGTCCCAACTGACTTGTGCACGGCACCCTACTAACTGCTCCGTAACCGTGTACCAAATTTGAGCGCAATCGGTCCAGCCGTTCTCGAGATCTGGAAACGACCCCTGCACGTGCGCACGTGCAGCAGCACCCCAACTCTGGCACATGGATATGCATTGCCTAGTGGGTGCCTACCTACATGCCAACTCTCAGCGCAATCGGCCCAGTAGTTACCGAGATATTGCAACAATTGCAAAAGTGACACCTCTTCGTTTTGCACGTGGCACGTGCATAAGGGGTCACCCACATGCATCGGGAATAGTGCAATACTTGGTAGAAGGAATGAAGCTACCCTACAAAAATTACCGCATGTAAATCGGTCAAGTGGTTGCTGAGATATAAGCCTCGCAAAAGCGTGACCACGGCCGGCCGGCCGGCCGGCCGGCCGGCCGCTCATACTCAGAAATTTCCGTTAATCTAAGGAAAGACTACGCTCGCTTCGCTCGCTCCGTAATAAACGTCGATAGTTTTGGGCTGTATCACTCGTATTATACGGGCTTGTGCAACATATCTCCTCACAAAGACTGTTCATAAAGGTATCATTCACGTATGATCATATCCCTTGTTTAACTTGATTTCATTTTCCGATAGGTAAAATGCTCACTGGGTCTTGGTGGGCAAGTGCTCCCGCAGTGTCCAGGAACGTGATAACAAAATATGTGATAGCAATATGCCAGTGTAGTTTAACCCTTTCACCTATAAGGGGGGCCGGGGTTGAATGGACCACCTCAGTTTTTTTTCGCGAGTAACTCGCGCAAAAAGTGGTCGCTCACGACGAAGCTTTCCATACCCTCAAGTTAATCAATTTTACATATACCCTGAAAGTTTTACGACCCTGACACGAATGACCTTTGACCTGTGACCTATTTCTCGAGACTATGTTTGGCCGGATCGCGATTCGAAGTATGTCGGCTCACATTATCCCGCGCCGTGCTGGGGGGAGGGCGTTTTTGCGCCCCCCTCCCCTCAGGTTTTTCGGGAATATCTCAAAGACGGCCGCGCGCACGTTTTTGATACACCTGTTTATGCATCTTTTCCACACATGTTGTGTAAATTTCAGACCCGGATCTTTCAAGGTCAGGTCACAGGTCACGTCAAGTGACCTAACCTCAGAAAAGTTTCAAAGTCTCGCTACAGCTACACCGACTAAACGAATACTTTGAAACTTTCAGCGATTGATAAGAATAACAGAATATATTAAATCTATATCTCATATTTTTCTTATACGTCTCGTACCTATCTGTGACTTAACCCGCTCACCGACGGGGGGGCGGATATCCGCCCCCCCCTGAGGTTTTTCGCGAATAGCGGGAAAACCGCGGCGCGTAGCGCCGCGAAATTTGGTATGACTATTCCCTCATCAATTTTACACATGGTGTGCAAGTTTGAACCTCCTACCTTTCAAGGTCAGGTCACCAGGTCACTTTGAATGACCCAACCTCAAGTCACTTTTTTGCAACTTTGTCACCGTGCCAGAGCTACAGTAGATGTCGGAGGCCTTTGAAAGTCGCAGGATGTTATTAGGTCATTAGTAGCTACAATTTGTATATCTCGGAATTTTGATATCGGTGACCTAAGGTCAGGTCAATTTCGCGACCTCCCCATTATAAGTCAATGGGGGAAAAATCAACTCCCTGTTTTTACCACTAAAACGGGTCGGAATGGCCCCATATACCATACATGACTTCATATACGATCAACCTTCACTACCGTGAGGTCTGTTTTGCTGTTGGGCAGCTGTGAGGTCATGTGACGTCATCAAAGGTCACCAAAGGTTTTTGGCCAATAACTCCGTACAGTATATCTAAAAAGTATGTCCCCTGGTTTGGCTCTCCCACAGGAGGCGAATCGGTAACTTGGCTGAATCCCAGTTGCGGCACCCGGCCGCCAGGGTCGCTGCCGCGCGAGCGGCCTTGACCGCTCGCATGTCATTGGCAGTTCGGTCCCTCCCCATCTATACCGAGGTGGGGAGGGGAGAAGAGGGGAAGAGAGGGGAGGGAGCGGCTTTCGCTCGGCACTTGGCGATACCTGGCTGACCCCACGCTCCCTCGCTGACCTTTGTCCTGCCCTCAGGCGAAGACCGACTTCCTGGTCTGTAGCGGCCCAGCGGAAAACCGAGCTCGCGGGGCGCGACTCCATTGGCCCAATCTTATAAATGGAATGCTGTCGTATTCACGGCATTAGATAATATTAATAGTGATACCAACAGTGGATATGGTAAAATACAGTCCAAAATAAACGAAAGCACACGATTCGTGCATAATGCGCCCTCCCATTCAAATAAGCCCGCCCACTTCGATAGATGGTGTAGTTTCTTAGGGCGTAAAAGATGCAAAACACTACCGATTTTTTTAGCTCGGCCACTGGGACCGACAATATACAATTGACTGAAATGCATGAAAACCATTTTGCATTTAGGTAACAGCCGTATTCTGCACCCAAACTTTAGCCAGTGACACCCTGTCCATTCTAAAGTGTTTATAAGATTGGTCCCAGCACCCGATTTTATATGAGGAAGTCGTTTAAAAAGCATCTTATTTCTAACGAATTTATTATTATGGCCACTTTTACAGGACGTCTATAGAGCTTTGACTTCTACATTTCTTCCTCGTTCAGGAGAAACGTTTTAACCCTCACCGGACCTTCAGGTTTTCTGAATACCGAGGGGACGTTGGGGGTTGGAAGCGAGGAAACAACCCCCTTCGCCGATTCGCCCCTAATTGAGCTAGAGCCTCACGAAAGAAACGATCGTGTGCGTCGTTACGAAATGCAGCGATTGGTCTCCGATTTAAGGACCAGGGTCAGCCGATGACTTCGGAGGTCAGGTCAAGTGGCCCAAGGCACAGGTTCGGTTTTTGGTAAATAACTTCGCTAAAAATGATCGCAGATCCGCGATTTTAGCAGTATCGTGTTTGTCTAGCTCAGGCGTGTCGAATGGTATACTTTTTCTTCGGGTGAGATCAACTTAACCCTCGCCCGTATAGAGTGGGGGGGGGGGGCCGAACGGAACCCCCTCCCTCGGTTTTTCGCGAATAACTCGCGTAAAAAGCGGCCAATCGCGACGAAACTTTCAGTACCCTCGCGTTAATCAATTTTACACCCACCCTGAAATTGTCATGACCCTGACCCAAATGACCTTTGACCTGCGACCTACTTTTCGAGACCATGTTTGGCCGGAATCGCGATTCGGCGTATGTCGGCTCGCATTAGCGGCGCGTTTGCAGTCTTTTCGTGGTTTTAAGCGTTCAAACATGGGATATGATCTTGCTTCCATGCATTAGGGTGGGTGTCAAGGTCACCGGAAAGTCAGGTCAGGTCACTTACCTTTGATGACCTCGGTTCACTTCTTCGAGTTTTACATGTTTCTAGGCCAGTTTTAGGAGCTGAATTCGAATTTAGCAGCCATATGAACATTTACGAAGTAGTTTTGGTGCCCTCGTAACATGTTGCGAAGCTGTCAGAGGCGGTTGCCACCTACTACGAATACCCTTACTGGTTGACCTGACCTGACCTGACCCGACCTGGCCTAAATGCATGAAGACATTATCTGTGATCAAAACTAACATGATATTCGTGATCAGCACCCCGAAAACTCCATAGCAGCCACGCTTTACGACTTTCTAACAGGTCCCGATTTCCCCGACTTTTGGGTCATTGACCTGACCTGGAAAGTCAACCGATGACCTGGGACCTTAAAATTGGGTATCATCGACTTCCTCTCGTCACGGCCAACACGCTCGTTTTTTCCGCGAAGCTCTAGCTCGATCAGGGGCGAAACGGCAAGGGGGGTCCAACGGACCCTTATACGTTTGAGGCTGGAAAAACACCAATACGGGCGAGAGTTAACCCTATTCCTGGCGGGGGTGGGGGCCTCAGGAGCCCCCCCTGAGGTTTTTTGGTTATTTCTCCCAAACGCGTTGAGCTAGGAAGCTCAAATTTTCTGACTTTTCCTAAAAGGCTTCTACGCAACATGTCTGAAAATTTTGAGTTGATCTGACCTCAGGTCAGGTCACCAGAGGCGGTTTGGTGACCCTACCTCAGAAAAGTTTGCAATCACGCCAGAGCTAGAGTTTTTGACCAATCAATTTCTTCTCTTCAGGCTTTAGTTAGGGTACCAGTATGTGCAATTTGTATATCTCGGAATTTTGATATCGGTGACCTAAGGTCAGGTCAGTTTCGCGACCTCCCCATTATAAGTCAATGGGGGAAAAATCAACTCCCTGTTTTTACCACTAAAACGGGTCGGAATGGCCCCATATACCATACATGACTTCATATACGATCAACCTTCACTACCTTGAGGTCTGTTTTGCTGTTGGGCAGCTGTGAGGTCATGTGACGTCATCAAAGGTCACCAAAGGTTTTTGGCCAATAACTCCGTACAGGAACAAGATACAGACGCGCGGATGGTCTCATTGTGTTCAGCTCGTCAAGACGCATCGAATGATATACATGATGACCTCGAGGTCACGTGACCTGAGGTCAACCATTGACCTTGACCTTTCGAGGTCAACATATATATCATTCGATGCGGATTGACGAGAGGATCACGATGATGCCCTTAGTTTGTTCCTATCTTGACTAATTCGAAAGTTATTCGAGAAAAACTCCATATCTAGCGCCGCCATTTTGACTTTTTCGACCCCTGTGACGTCATCTTTGACCTGACCTGAAAATGACCTTAGTAAAAATTGTAGACCTTGTCCATGCGTATCCGATGCCGTTTACCGCTTGTCGATATCTTGCTTCGTTCTCGAGATCTCAGGGGGGGGGGGGGCCGAATCGGCCCCCCCGCCAGTTTCTTGTCCCGGCGGAGCCCGCCAGGAATAGGGTTAAGGTGTTAACCTCGGGTCAAGGTCAGGTCACAGCCCGTCAGGTCACGAAGCTGGTCAAAGGAGGCCATATTGCATATCAATCGATTCGGCAGGTCTTTTCATGTCCATTAGTGGCTTTATCGACTCGGTAGCTTTAGTTGATCGGGAGTTATTGACGAAAAACTGATAGCCTTAGTTACGTGATAAATGACGTCACGCAAGATCAACAAAGCAAAATTGAAGCATCAGACTTTGCAAGGAGCGCATGAAATCACGATTCCGTGTGCTTGAGAATTTGAGATAGTTGTATACCTATCATTTCCGGACCAAACTAGCAATTTCCATATTCCCCTGACTTTTAATGGTGAGAGACTGACCTGATCTCAGGAGACCCTTCAGAAAATCCTAGATATACATTTATACAAGTTGTGAGACCTCTCGACCATACTATAAGATCCTGTAAGTTTCATCTCCCTATGAAAGCTCTGCACTGAGGGTGTTGCGAAGTTGGTACATTTTAGCACAGTCCTAACATGTTCATTTTAGGACAGTTTAGGACAGTTTCACACAGTTCATTTTAGGACTGCTCATTTATGACGCTTGACTTAAAAATGCGGTTGGCGTAAAAAAATCCGACTTATCAAATCCCGACTAAAAAAACTCGACTTTTAATCCGGTTAATCAAATCCCGACCATGTTTTGACCAAATCCCGACCTGGCCATTAAAACACGCGCACTGCAGGGGGGTTTGTTTTCAACCCCCCCCCTGTGGTTTTTCGCAAATTGCGAGAAAACGGCGGCGCGTAGCGCCGCCAAATTTTGCATACCTGTTCTCACAACTTTTGCACACCTTGAGTAAAAATTTTGACCCCAGGTGACCTATGGTCAGGTCACCAGGTCAGGTCAAGTGACCCTACCTCGAAACGTAAATTTCGAAGTTTGCAATCCCACCAAGCCCACAGTTGTTGAGATATGATCTTGAAACCCACAGGAAATAGTAAAGTCATCACGAGCTACAACTTGTATATCTCGGAATTTTTATATCGATGACCTAAGGTCAGGTCATTTTTGCGACCGGCCCATTATAAGTCAATGGGAGAAATTTCAACTTACTCTGAATGCCATCCTATGACTTCAATACGCTCAGGATCATAGTATTACAGGTCCCTGTTGGTGATTTCACCGAAACATATCACTTATGACCTTTGGAAGGTGATCTCCAGGTCATCTTAGGTCACCTGAGGTCACCAGCGGTTTTTCTTCAATAACTTGAGATTGAGTAGAGATAGAGACTCCGTTCGACGTTTATCGTGTTTTTCTCGTCAATGCGGATCGAATGATATGCATCATGACCTATTTCGGTCAGGTCATGACCTTGACCTGAGGTCAAATTTTCAACTTGACCTTTCGAGGTCACATTATATATCATTCGATGCGCCTTGACGAGCTAAGAACGATGGCGTTCGAATCGATCCTCTGTCTTGTGTGCAAGACAAGTTATTCAAGAAAAACTACCGCGAAATTCCTGTTGTGAAAATCGTAACATTTTGTCTTCGGTGACCTCTGGTGACCTCGTTTTTGACCTGACCCAAAAATGATCTTAGTATTTCTTGTCGATCTCATCTTAACCTATCCAACGCCGTTTACCGCTTGTCGCTACGTTGCGCCGTTTTCGAGATCTCGGGGGGGGGGGTGTTTTCAACCCCCCCTGCAGTTCGTGTTCGGCTCAGACCCGCTGCAGTGCGCGTGTTAATGTTCTAGCCTTACATATGATTGTTTGAACGCGGAAGATGCTGAATCTTGGTTAACCCCATACTTAGGTATCGTATGATAAAGAACGTCAGTGTTAGAAAGTTAATTAACAATTTTATTTAGGATAGTTTAATTCAAGTGGGTATAATCCGACTTGACAATTTACTAGGAGGGTTTTGCAGCGCTATTAGTTCGGCATTTAATTATAAATCATTGCTAATTTCGATCCGGATATCGTTATTCAATGCTGGCCTTTGCGTCCTCAGAAAAGTTGTTTATAGTCATGAAGGCTTGCATTGACCCATACTTTCCATTTTTCAGCACCATTATTCGCCGTAGTTGACCAGATGTTTTTCTTCAGCTCTCCCCTGAATCCTTTGGCTTAGACCTGGCGTATCACCCGTGCATCGCAAGACGCACCTACCACACACAAGTTCATGATCCCCACGAACCCACATCAGCGTCCGTTCGCTTGGTGTGTGACCCCTTGACCTTTGGCCGCGACAACTGCCAGCTTGCTGGAGCACCCCTCCCTACACGCGCTGACCCGCCCGCTCCCCTCCCTCCCAGTCCCCCCCCCCCCCGGGGTCGTGTCACGAAGGTTCGGGCTTACGCTACTACCGGCCGCTGCGCAGCTGTCACCTAGCGCTTGGGAATGTGTGGTCTGGTGCGGATTCAGCCAACTACCGGCTCGCGACACCAGCGCCACGTAGTGGCGACGGTACATTCTTTTTAGACACACTGTACAGGAACAAGATACAGACGCGTGGATGGTCTCATTGTGTTCAGCTCGTCAAGACGCATCGAATGATATACATGATGACCTCGAGGTCACGTGACCTGAGGTCAACCTTTGACCTTGACCTTTCGAGGTCAACATATATATCATTCGATGCGGATTGACGAGAGGATCACGATGATGCCCTTAGTTTGTTCCTATCTTGACTAATTCGAAAGTTATTCGAGAAAAACTCTCTCCATATTCAGCGCCGCCATTTTGACTTTTTCGACCCCTGTGACGTCATCTTTGACCTGACCTGAAAATGACCTTAGTAAAAATTGTAGACCTTGGCCGTGCGTATCCGATGCAATTTACCGCTTGTCGCTATCTTGCTTCGTTCTCGAGATCTCAGGGGGGGGGGCGGTCATCCGCCCCCCCCCCCGTCGGTACTAAGTTGGCGCAGACCCCCGTCGGTGCGCGGGTTAAAGTCTGGTCAATTTTGCGACCTCTCCATTAAAGTCAATGGGAGAAAATTTAATTGTGCCTCTTTTGGGCGAATGTCGTTCAAAACCCTCTCAAACATCGGTTCACAGGTAAACATGACACATTGAATCGGGGAAATGCACCTGTGACCCCTCTGTGTATCCCTGAGGTCATCTCGGGTCATAAACGGTCACCAGCAGTTTTTGACTCTTGATAGAGACGTGCTAGAGCGGTGAAAACACGACAGATGTGTTCAGCTCGACGATACGGTTCGAGTGATATGACCCTTTCCGGTCAGGTCATGACCTTGACCTGAGGTCAAAGTTTCAAAATGACCTTCAAAGTCAACGAATAGTTCATTCGACGCGTCTCGACGAGAGGAACACGATGTTAGCAAAATTGATGTCGTGGCTCTCTTAACCCGCGCCCCGTAGGGGGGGGGGGTGAAACGGCCCCCCTGTCCTTTTCCGCCGATATCTCCTAAACGACTGGGGATATCGCCACCAAACTTTCAGGACCCCTCCGGGCATCAATTTTACACATTGTGATTGAAGATTTTTCCAGGGGCTATGATAGGTTGGCCACAAATGACGTCAGAATGACGTCATGTCATGCCATTTTCGACCGAAAAAAGGCCTTCGTGAGAAGAGCTGTCAGGCCTACAGCTTTGAAGATACAGAAAAATGATCACGACATAAACGGTGAAGAATTAATAGGGCTACAAAACTGCTATCTCGGAGTTTTGAAATTGTTGAATTTTAACCCCAAAATAGAAAAAAAAACTTTTTTTATATATTAGCCAAAAAATCTTTTTTTTTTTAGGTTCGAAAAACCGGAATATATGTGATCAGTGGCGCAGCCAGGGGGGGGTCAGAGGGTCAGCTGACCCCCCCGAAATTTCTGTCAGGGGCCCGCTCGAGAGAGAGAGTGAGAGAGAGAGAGAGAGAGAGAGAGAGAGAGAGAGAGAGAGAGAGAGAGAGAGAGAGAGAGAGAGAGAGAGAGAGAGAGAGAGGAGAGAGAGAGAGGTCCTAATCTAATCGGACGAGCCCGCTTCGAGAAATGCCCACTGCGACACCTCGGGTGAGGGGTCGGCCTGGGGCCCCAGGTGGACAGGGCCCGGGCCCCCAGGAGAACGGGCCCGGCCCCCTGGGTGGATGGGACCCGGGCCCCCTGTAGATGGGTCCGGGCCCCCGGGTGGATAGGGCCCGGGCCCCCCGGCGGATGGGGCCCCGGTGGATGGATCCGAGCCACCGGGAGAACGGGCCCCGGGTGGACGGGGCCCGGACCCCCGGGTCCCGCGAGAACGGGTCCAGGCCCCTCGGGTGGATGGGGCCCGAGGCTCCGGGAGAGCGGGCCCGGGCCCCCTGGGTGGAGGGGGCCCGGGCTCCCGGCTGGATGGGGCCCGGGCCCCGGGAGAACGGCCCTGAGCCCCGGGTGGACGGGGCCGGACCCCCGGTTGGATGGGGCCTGGGCCCCGGGAGAACGGGCCCGGGCCCCCTGGGTGGATAGGGCACGGGCCCCTGGGTGGATAGGGCACAGGCCCCCGGGTGGATGGGGCCCGGGCCCCGGGAGAACGGGCCCGGGCCCCTTAGGTGGATGGGGCACGGCCCCCCGGGTAGATGGGGCCAGAGCCCCCCGCTGAATGGGTCCGGGCCCCCGGGAGTACGGACCCCAGGCCCCGGGTGGACGGGGCCCGGGCCCCCGGCTGGATGGGGCCCGGGCCCCCTGGTGGGCGGGCCCCGGAGCCCCGGGTGGACGAGGCCCGGAGCCCAGGTGAACGTGGCCCGGGCCCCCGTATGGATAGGGCTTGGTCCCCCATGTGGATAGGGCCCGAGCCCCCGGGTGAATGGGGCCCGCTAGGGTGACCCGCTTGCTTCACAACGCGAATAAGGGGTATTTTCGATCGGTGGGCGCTTGGTTGGTCTTGTGTCTGTGGGTTATGTATCCATTACGGTCGATTGCCTTTTGACCAGGGATGCGGAGCCGTGGAAATTTCAGACGGCTCCGGCTCCGGCTCCGGCTCCGGAGAAAAAAATCGGCTCCGGCTCCGGCTCCGGCTCCGGGTGAAATGTCATGGCGGCTCCGGCTCCGGCTCCGGCTCCGAGTAAAATGATCCGGCTCCGGCGGCTCCGGCTCCGGCGGCTCCGGCTCCGGCTTCTACACAGTACATCCCCTATGCGATCAATTAAATACGGGTGGAAGAAAAAAGGCGATGGGATTGGTACACGTTGCTTCTGTATTTGTATAACAACACTATTTTGAATACCAGATTGTTTTACGCCTTGTACTGTCAAACCGAACTAGGTAAATAATTGTTTCCTCTTAAAGGAAATAGTTCACTTTCACGAAATTATTTTTTTTGCAACGATTTATGATTTTTTATGTTCAAAATAATCAGCAAAGAAAATAAAACCTTTTTATAACAAAAGATTTTTTTTCTATATTTTGATATAGGAAGAACTTTTCAGTTTCTGTAAGGCACACGCGATCCAGTATGAAAAGAGCATGGGTCCCGAAAATTCTTCAGAAACAGAGAAATTATCGCAGCCACCGGCATTTGGGCGATCTGCTCGATCTGATAATGTTCCCCTGAATGTCCTAATTGATCAGTACGAGAATTTCTCTAGAGTTCTCGTAGATAATTTCTCTAGTTTCTGAAGAATTTTCGGGACCCATGCTCTTTTCATACTGGATGGAAATATATGCAAGGCACACATCCTCAACGCAAGACACCTTTTTCGGGACGAGAAATAGAATATCTTTGCCTAAGGTGATCGTTGGGCTGTAAAAGCTCCTGATTTATGCTCGTCTCAGCCCAAGCTACGGAACTGCTATTCCAGTTCAAAACCCATGTTAAAAAGTGAACTATTTCCTTTAAGAAAAGGAGCCGGAGTCGCCCCCTTTTTTGACGGCTCCGGCTCCGGCTCCGGCTCCGGGCTATATTGTTTCACGGCTCCGGCTCCGGCTCCGGCTCCGGGCAAAATATGCCGGCTCCGGCGGCTCCGGCTCCGGCTCCGGCTCCGGCTCCGCATCCCTGCTTTTGACGGCTAAGCATTTTGGTTTTGGGAAAAAATATCCATCGCATCGAGGTGCTCGTGTCTGATAATAACCATGCGTTCTACTATAGAACATGCCAAGTGTATTTCATGACA
The DNA here is from genome assembly GCF_019059575.1 of Amphibalanus amphitrite. Lineage (NCBI taxonomy): Eukaryota > Metazoa > Arthropoda > Thecostraca > Balanomorpha > Balanidae > Amphibalanus > Amphibalanus amphitrite. Next base: position 96,099 of record NW_024882512.1, on the reverse strand, counting down.
TCGGGTTGGCGTAGGTTATTGAAGAGTGAAAGCCATCGATGAATTACTATGTAGAGGTTTGAAACATTTATATTCTTAAGAATATTGTTGCTCGTCATGCAAAAGCGATGATTGGACCTTGGTCACAATTGAATGCTCTTCCAATCTATGCCCATTTCAATTGTCAAACATACCAGGTTATGTAGCAAAACCCCTGTAATTAAGTAAGTCATAAGCAAATGCTATTTTCTCCAGCAATTTGTTCCACCTTGTTTTTGATCAATTAGCTTTTCACAATTTTCCCATGAGAGGCGGTAGGTACATTTCTCTTGCCAACAAGCGTTGTTTGAACCCGCTCCGTCTGACAGTCACCCAAAAATAGCATTAAGTCCAAAATCCGTCCAAAACGTCAATTTTTCAAGCATAAGTGCCCTCACGGGTGCACGTGGCGCGTGCCATCCCTGCACCGCACACCATTCAATAGCCCGTTCGATTCTCATGCACGATACTGTGTTCCTCGTGCCGATCGGACCCACGGTTACCGAGATACTGCACGGGGACCGGACCCGTGTCGGGCAAGTTGAGCCATTGTCGCCCATTTTTGCAAGCCGATTTATGCATGTAAAGTCTATGACGCGAATTTGCACTTTTTGAGCACGCGCCATGTGCTCACCACCGGCCCGATCGAGCTGTGACTCTTCACAGGCACGTTACCCATCCTTGTTCTATAAGTTGCGCGAATTTCAGCGCACTATGGAAGTTACGTCGCGATCAGCCGCTTTTTTACGCGAGTTCTTCGCGAAAAAAAACCTTAGGGGGTTGCATCAACCCCTCCCGCCTGTGCCGGCGAGGGTTAAAACTTCTTACGAGCGAATTCACGTAATGAAGAAGAATAAAAGCACAATCTACTACAGCAGCCAATAGATGACTTAGGACAGGCACATGGGACTACTTTTAAATCTTGTGCGACAGAAGCAGGCAACAGTTCCGATTGCATATAATATGCTATGCATATTGCGGAATTGGGGCTCATATCGGACTCGAAAGATACGAAGTCATACGTCATAGTAACATATTTCTGTCGTGGTCAATTTGAGTAAAAAGTGAAGACCGGGTGATTACCGAGCTACTGTTCTATGCAAATTTTCTGATTCAAACTCGCTCAGGGTTATCGTGCAGGTAAAGGGGGCCCGCCCAGCAGAATGCGTATGAAATATGGAGAGATTCTGAAAAATGGGTGGGGGCCTGCACACTAGGGGGCCCGCTTTGGAAGCGATGACCCCCCCGAAACGAAATCCTGGCTGCGCCACTGTATGTGATAGTACATACCGTGTTCTATCTGCATACCAAATTTCAGATCGATATCCCGTTTTTTTTTTGGCCAAGTTATAGCGAAAAACTGCTCGAAAATGATGACGTCAAATTTTCAAACTCAATTTTTGGCATTTTTGACCACGTAGGGCAAAACAAAGACCACCATTAGACTCCCCGTGACGAGATGCATCAAATTGATACCCATTTTATGCAAAAATATCAACTTTGAAATTTGACCTAGTTTGACCTGACCTTGACCTGACCTTCACCAAAACGTGACCTAACCCTCGCCCGCACATGGGGGGGGGGTGGTTGCCACCCCCCCAGGCAGTCTTTCTGCTCTGCACTCAACATTGTTAGAGTTAGAAGACTGATTTTTCGTATAGCTGCTCCTCTATCCTTTCTTGATGTCCACTGAAAATTTCAAGTTTCTGTGGTTTTTGGTTTCGGAGATATGACCTTGTTTTTCAGGTCATGTCATGACCCAAATGGCCAATTCTCAACATCTTGCGTTGGCTATGGGCCTTGTGAGCTTTTAACACCTTGATTTCGGCCTTTTATGCCAACCTTACCTCCCACCTATCATGAAACATGTTGTTCGACGATGTACAGATGTCAAGGTCAGGGTCAAGGTCAACCTAGGTCATCTAAGATAATTGCGTTTTAGGCAAGCTGAATTTACCTACTTTTTAAATTTTTTTTGACTACATTTTTGGTAAAAGCTTCTCAGGTCATGATTTCATGTAATATGGACACATAAACAATCGGTGCACAGATCAGTATACACAGAGACACACACAGACATACAAACACATATCATTGACCTTGACCTAACTTGACCTGAGATGACCTCAGCAGCAAAAACCTGGTCGGGTAGTGTGACAAAGAGGTTCTAGCTGGCTTGGCACCAGAAAACGGCATCGTCATCGGCATGGGTGGAGCTTTTCCAGGAAAGTTGGTGGGGCAAAAAGTTGTCAAACCAACAATGTCCGATTGTTAAGTTAGATAAAACTCAACAATGAATCAATTCTTTTCATTACAGAGATAATATTTTGCATTACACAGACATTTCAAAGCTCCTCAATGCGAAAAACATAGGTTTGTTAAGCAGTAAAGTCCTGCAAATGGGCTTAAGTTGGTGGGGCAAAACGCTTATTGGTGGGGCAAAATGGCAAGTTGGTGGGGCAGGCGCCCCACCAAGTGAATAGGAAGCTCCACCCTTGGTCATCGGTATATGACAAGCAGCGCACTTGATATCCAACGGTGACCTAAAACAGCAACAATTTTTAGTTTGACCTGGGTATCATTGGATTTGTCTCTTCCCAAAGAATCTTTTTGGTCTTTACCGCTAAGCTCTATCTCCAACAGGAACGAAATGGCGCGGGGGATGGCAACCCCCCCCCCCCCCATGTGCGTTCTAGGATGGGAAAATGGCATGTGCGGGCGAGGCTAAGCTGGCCTCAAAGGCTGCCTGACCCACATACTCGCATTTGTCATGTAAAATGGACCATAAAACATGTATCACACGACACTTTCATATTGTGACCCCCAGTGACCTGACCTCTGTGACCTGACCTGGGCCCAATCTTACCAATGCCGTGAATAGGATTTGGCAGCACTGGCCGGAGTTTACGGCACTGATATCAAAGATGTGCTTTTTATTTACCTTCAGGTAATCTTGTCCAATGATTTTGATAGCGTGAATGATTATGAATGTCGCCAGAACGAATAAGTGAATGTTGAATAATTATGAATGTTACCAAATGCCGTGAATGCGCATTCACGGCATTTGGTAAGATTAGGCCCTAGTATCAGTGACCTCAGATAGCAAAGTATGTGTTTGACGAACAATGTACCATCGATGGTTTTCAATAACTTGTCAATTTACGCGATTTCACAACACATTTCTTGAAATGCCTGTGAACGGTGAAAATCCGACCTTTGACCTGACCTGTGACGTCATCGGTTTGACCTACGTCAATGAAATTTGGTCACCAGGTAGTTCCCCAGTGGGGCTACCGAACGCCGTCTGAATTTTGAAAATCGGCCGGTAAATTTCCGAGATCTTAGGGGGGCCGAAACGGCCCCCCCCCTACGGGTGGTAGGGTCCGCCGATAGCCCTACGGGGCGCGGGTTAAAGGGAGAGGCCAAAAACTGTAAAATCCGTTTCAAATAGCCCCACTTTACGGTACCTAATTGACCACGGTAAAATGTAAAAGCGGATAACTTAGCCATTTTTGAAGATAGCGAACTAAAACTTTCTGGAGTAGGTCACCTGCATTTTTGCTATCACACATCGTATTTTTTTTTAGTCAAAAAGTGAGGGGTGAAAATTTGAAAAATATAACTTTGAGACATTATATTATTGATTTCCAAACTGCTAAAAATTTTGAAAATCCAAAAAATGTGAGTCATTACACGAATTGCATTTAAATTGCCTACCACCAACCGCAACCATAACTGTTTGGAGGCTTATAAATGTCAAGCGCCCGTCGCGCTTCGAACCCGGACTGTTATAATCGTGAACGCGTGCTGTCACCACGCGGAGTCCAGCTATACCCCGCGCCCCAGTGTCGGTCTCAGCCAACTTCGCCTTAGTGGGGGGGGGGGGATATGTTACCACCCACCTCTAACTCAAAAACTAAGAGGGCTAGAAAGACGCGTTAAAGAGCAGTCGATAGCTCACAATGCGTACGTTTGAAAGTATTTCAGTCATTTTTCATCTTAGAGCAATATTGGGGTCACCAGAGGTCATCAAAGGTCAAAATTTGCCAATTGTCATTATATTTTTCAGAAAACATGCCGTTATCTCAGGAACAATGGTAGCTAGAAAAACGCATGGAAAAACAATCGATAGCTTTTCAACTCTTCTTTTGATAAGGTCATTTATCAAAATTGACCTAAGGTAAGCGGTTTAGCCTCCAGAGGGCAAAAATTCCAAAAATAGCTGTTTTTACGAAAAGTGTTTTCGACAATAACTTTTGACTACAAAAACTACGATATTTCTATTGCCAGAATCGTGTTCCTCTCGCCGAGACGCGTCGAATGAACTATAATTTGACCTTGAAAGGTCAACTTGAAAATTTGACCTCAGGTCAAGGTCATGACCTGACTGGAAAAGGTCATGTTGCATATCAGTCGATGCGTCTCAACAAGACAAACAAATTGAGGCCATCCCCAGCGTTCTATCTCTTTCCAATCGCGAGTTATTGGCAAAAATCTGTTTGTAGCCTCAAATGACCTCGGATGACCTTTCTAGAGGCTATCAGCAAAAATGACACCTTGGTCATCACGGGTGGTCCAAATTATTGTGATTCTGAAATATTTGGACTTTTCCTATGCGTAGGTACACACGGATCTAGAGGCATTTTCATTTTTCTCCATTGACTTGTAATGGAAAGGTCACGCCACTGACCTGACCTTAGGTCACAGATATAAAAAATCCGAGATATATTAATTGTAGGCGCTAACAACAGCATGCAATCCACCAAGTTTGAAACCTTTCTGACAAACACTGCAGGCGCTGGACATGATTGCAAACTTTTTTAGGCTTGGTCAGTTAACTTGACCTGGTGACCTGAGCTGACATGACCTGGGGTCAAAAATTTCACATATTGTCCAAAATTGATGTACCAAAAGCTACCCCTAGCGGCGCGGCGCAACGCGACAGGGTGGTAACATATGCGCCCCCCACTGGGACGAAGGAAACCGTCTGTGCCAGGGATGATTCCCCCACCTAAGATTCTGCTCTCTTAAAAAAAACGGTTTTGAGTTAACGACGTTTTTGTGGGGATGTCCTGCACATTGGTAAAACATTTCATAGATTTAGAGCTAAGCGGACAGGCTCGCTGCACGCTGCTTAGTGCTAGCTGCCTACTGCTTACACACTGAAAACAAATTGGCCGGGCTGTGGCGGGTTATCCTTTAATTAAGTGTAAGGTACGTCCGGGTTAATCACTCAAGTGCGGGTAGAACCATGCGAGTAGGTAGGGTACCTGCTTGCGATATCTGGAAACAACAGATATATCCGCGCTGACAGGGGCTTGATACACTTTTTACGTGTAGTTTCTAGCCGACGGTGGCGGATAGCGGGGAAAATCCGGGACTGATAGGTATCGGTTACTCTCGCCAGGCGGATTCATTATATATATGTATAGCGCGGATAAGTGTCACGTACTCCCTCACACCGGGTTGTCAAGTTTGCCTGGTGGATTCATTCACCCGCCAACTGCGGATACACTTCCCGCGCATGCGCGTGCGCATGCGCGTTGCCGGCGGTGCACCTCCGGCAACGAATCTCGTGCGACGCCATCTTCCTGACTGTGTTGACGGCGCTGTGGTTTGGCTGTGGTACTGCGTCTGCTGTGGACTTCTGGCTGCTGAATTTCGCGGATAGAGGTAAGGACGCTCTTCAAAGCTAACTTTTTAACCCGGAGAGATATACAGAGTGAGTGTACCCTTTCACTTAGGGCCAAATGATTCTTGCAATGCATCTCGTGTAGATAGGTACCTACCTATTGGGTGACCACGTGGACTCGTAATCGTTTTTCTCTGTGGCCACAGGTCATATCGTGCGGCGAATCCAGTAAGGCGAAAGCTCAGATGACAATGCACAATTCGGTTTTGTGTATGTGGGAATGGTTTATGATACGGGCTATTTTTTCAGGCGTACGAATCGAAATGGGAGGTTTCGACCACTGAAAGCCAAGTGGAGAGACGTTGACAGACACAAAACGACCGGTGGAGGAGTGGTTCATGGCGCAAGGCACCGGGGCCTTATGACCTTAACTCATATTTAGCTCGTATAATTCATGTGTGTGGATATTGTTGTACGTCTAACTAAATAAATAAATAACACGCGCACTGCAGCGGGTCTGAGCCGAACACGAACTGCAGGGGGGGGGGGGGGGGTTGAAAACAACCCCCCCTGAGATCTCGAAAACGGCGCAACGTAGCGACAAGCGGTAAACGGCGTTGGATAGGTTGAGATGAGATCTACAAGAAATACTAAGATCATTTTTGGGTCAGGTCAAAAACGAGGTCACCAGAGGTCACCGAAGACAAAATGTTACGATTTTCACAACAGGAATTTCGCGGTAGTTTTTCTTGAATAACTTGTCTTGCACACAAGACAGAGGATCGATTCGAACGCCATCGTTCTTAGCTCGTCAAGGCGCATCGAATGATATATGATATGACCTCGAAAGGTCAAGTTGAAAAATTGACCTCAGGTCAAGGTCATGACCTGACCGAAATAGGTCATGTTGCATATCATTCGATCCGCATTGACGAGAAAAACACGATAAACGTCGAACGGAGTCTCTATCTCTATTCAATCTCAAGTTATTGAAGAAAAACCGCTGGTGACCTCAGGTGACCTAAGATGACCTGGAGATCACCTTCCAAAGGTCATAAGTGATATGTTTCGGTGAAATCACCAACAGGGACCTGTAATACTATGATCCTGAGCGTATTGAAGTCATAGGATGGCATTCAGAGTAAGTTGAAATTTCTCCCATTGACTTATAATGGGCCGGTCGCAAAAATGACCTGACCTTAGGTCATCGATATAAAAATTCCGAGATATACAAGTTGTAGCTCGTGATGACTTTACTATTTCCTGTGGGTTTCAAGATCATATCTCAACAACTGTGGGCTTGGTGGGATTGCAAACTTCGAAATTTACGTTTCGAGGTAGGGTCACTTGACCTGACCTGGTGACCTGACCATAGGTCACCCTCACCTGGGGTCAAAATTTTTACTCAAGGTGTGCAAAAGTTGGGAGAACAGGTATGCAAAATTTGGCGGCGCTACGCGCCGCCGTTTTCTCGCGATTTGCGAAAAACCACAGGGGGGGGGGGGTTGAAAACAACCCCCCCTGCAGTGCGCGTGATAAGACCATATTTAAGTGCTTACGAATGTGACAGCAACCGAATGCATGGGAAGGGGGAATTGGATGCTCAAAGTTAACGAAAATTATAGATTGCACCAATTAACCTGCAGTAAACGGGTAATAAGTATCAGTCAGTGGCGTATATTTGATACCCGGTGTATGGTGGTCAAAAATGGTGGTGGATAGGGGTACCCTTCAGATGCGGATTTTACTCCGCGTCAACGGATCGAGGTACCCGGCAGTAGCGGATATTTAGATTCGAGTAACCCTCCTTGATCGGGTAATCTATACGGATTAACCCGCTGTCAACGGATAAACAGTATCCGCGAGGCACGTATATTTCGTATCCGCTCCAGAGTGGTCAAAAATGGTGGTGGATAGGGGTATCCTTCAAATGCAGGTTTTACCCGCTGTCGCCGGATCAATTTGTTTTCAGTGCAGCAAGTGAATTGCACAGTCGCCTGCCGCATGGCCCGCATCCGAACGCACCATGTCACCGGCCGGCGGTGACGGTGCATGTCGCAATCTGCATATGTAGTATCTGCTGGTGAGGAGGCACCCGGCACCCCGCTGCCGACGGGGACGCTCAAGCCATACACAGCGTTCGGGTGGCAGCGGCGGCGCGGACTGGAGGGCCCCGCGCCGCCGCCGGCCGCCGGGCAGCCGCCCGCCAGTGACGCGCAGTCCTCCGTTCAGTTAACACTGGACAGACACCCGTCGGCAGTGACCAGACGCAGCAACCAGAGCAGCAGCCGACCGAACAGCCAGATCGACACGAAACACATGTGCGTCACAGAGCTGAACTCCAAACAAAGGGGCGACGTATATTGAAGGTAAGTGGGTGTAATTTATTTGGACGTATAACTAGTTACGAGTATAACTATAACTCGTACAGGACGTATAACTCGTACAGTGTAAATTGTGGCGTTTTAGGCGACGGGTGTGTTTTCGCGCATACCTCTAACTAGGCTGTTAAGCCTCATGGCGTTAGCATCAGTAACAAGCAGTAACTTATGCATAAATTGCTGTTAACCCTCCCCCCCCCACTCCCCCTCCAGTCATGCGATACGGCCGCTTTCTGGCCGGAGGGACCCAGTGCGTCGCAAGCGTGGTCACAGCTGCGATGTGTCGCAAGTTGTGTAGTGACTCATTTTCGGAGGGATCCTGTGATAAGTAGTGCTGTAATTATAATGCATTTTTTAGTGCGTTCTAAACATTGTACCCAGGAAACAATGAGGATCATCGTATATATCTGCAGGTTCAAAAAGCATCTGATATGCACCTTCTTTGTTGAAAGTTTCAGCTTCAAAATTTGACCTTTTGGCCTGACCGTGACCTGAAGTTTGCCGTAACTAGCTTAAAGGAACTATCCCACCTTCTAAAATGTTGTTAAAACCAGTTAAATTGTGCCCGACTTTTTAGATTGGATGACCAGGAACACGGCTCTGGCATTTATTTTTCATTAAACATCTTAGGCTTCCCATATTCCAAACACAAACTTTCAAATATGTGACGTCACAGCCCAAAATTACCTCCTTCCCCAGGCCACATTACTGTCATAAAGCTGATTCTTTTTACTCTGTAGGCACCACAACAAAGTTCAGACAAAGTTTTAAGCGATTTTTCAACGAACAAACCCATTTAAATCAGAATGACTAAACGAGGTGACGTCACACTAACGGTCGCTCCATGTTGAAGATAGGGCCTTGCGCAAGGCCCATTTTCAAATGAAGGGAACGAATTTCTTCAACACCGAAAGGCCGCGGGGGTTGCAACCTAGATAGATAGTGGTTTCTGAACCTCGCCGCAAACTTGGCTGTCTCAACTCAAACCCCATGTTAAAGGTGGGATTGTCCCTTTAACCTTCGCCCCAGTGGGGGGGGGGGGGGGGGGCATATGTTACCACCCTGTCGCGTTTTTTGCGTGTGAATAAAAAACCGCGGCGGGTAGCGCCGCGCCGCTTGGAGTAGCTTTTGGTACATCAATTTTGGACAATGTGTGAAATTTTTGACCCCAGGTCATGTCAGGTCAGGTCACCAGGTCAAGCTAACTGACCAAGCCTAAAAAAGTTTGCAATGATGTCCAGCCTGCAGTGTTTGTCAGAAAGGTTTCAAACTTGGTGGATTGCATGCTGTTATAGACGCCTACAATTTGTATATCTCGGATTTTTTATATCCGTGACCTAAGGTCAGGTAGGTTGCGTGACCTTTCCATTACAAGTCAATGGAGAAAAACGAAAATGCCTCTAGATCCGTGTGTACGCATAGGAACAGTCCAAATATTTCAGAATCACAATGATTTAGTCCACTCGTGATGACCAAGGTGTCATTTTTACTGATAGCCTCTAGAAAGGTCATCCGAGGTCATTTGAGGCTACAAACAGTTTTTGCCAATAACTCGCGATTGGAAAGAGATAGAACGCTAGGCATGGTCTCATTGTGTTTGTCTTGTTGAGACGCATCGACTGATATGCAACATGACCTTTTCCGGTCAGGTCATGACCTTGACCTGAGGTCAAATTTTCAAGTTGACCTTTCAAGGTCCAATTATAGTTCATTCGACGCGTCTCGGCGAGGGGAACACGATTCTGGCAATAGAAATGTCGTGGCTTTTTGTAGTCGAAAGTTATTGTCGAAAAACACTTTTCGTAAAAAACAGCTATTTTTGGAGCTTTTGCCCTCTGGAGGCTAAACCGTTGACCTGAGGTCAATATTGATATGATCTTTTCAAAAGAAGAGTTCAAAAGCTATCGATTGCTCTTTCATGCGTTTTTCTAGCTACCATAGTTCCTGAGATAGCGGCATGTTTTCTGAAAAATATAATGACAATTGACAAATTTTGACCTTTGATGACCTCTGGTGACCCCAATATTGCTCTAAGGTGAAAAATGACTGAAACACTTTCAAACGTACGCATTGAGAGCTATCGACTGCTTTTTACTGCGTCTTTCTAACCCTCTTAGTTTTTGAGTTAGAGGTGGGTGGTAAATATATGCCCCCCCCCCCCCACTAGGGCGAAGTTGGTTGAGACCGCCACTGGGGCGCGGGTTAAAGTGGCTTCAGACGGCACAGGCGTTACTATTTTCGAATTCTGATTTCAAAGTTGCAACGTATACTGCCTTGCTACATGACTCCCGTTTCGGGCCACGCGCCTTATAGCAGACATGTGCATGGATCCGAGTGATGGATCTATGATCTCAGTGGATATCGAGGCAAATTGCAGGTTCGGATCTATGATCCCACCGAATCCGGCGTGAAAAATTTATCCTGGATCTATGATCTCACAGGATCTGACGATAAACCAAGAACGTGGATCTATGATCTGAGTGGATCCCACCATGCACAACATTTGACACCAGGTTTCCAAGTGCTTCTATGTCAATAAGTGCCATGAAAATATGGATTATGACGTGTTATCACCTAAAATCACTAAATAAGAACGTTTGTGAGTTGCAACGAGTGATTTTTTTGGGATTTCTATGTTGACCAAAAATAAATGAGGATCTATGATCTCACTGGATCTCAAGCAAAAATACTAGACTCGGATCTATGATCCCTACGGATCTCTCGATAAATTAAAGAGCTGGATCTATGATCCCGACGGATCCGAGATCAGGATCCGTGGGATCAGATCTCAGATCCATTTTCTCGGATCCATGCACATGTCTGCCTTATAGCCGGCGCTAGACTTCCTCCGACTTTCAGCATGTCTCCGGCGAGATACCGCTTATGTTTGCTCGGACAGCTCATCTTTGAGCTCTACCAAGCTATGTTAGTCGTCCTCGAAGATAACCGTCGGTTTGTGCCCCCACAGAAATAAATCCAGGGGTGTAAAGTCGGGTGACTGCGAAGGTCATGAGGTGGCGGTAGTCTTGAAAATCGCCCAATCTTCCGTGTAATCCCGGGTGACACAGCAGGGGCGATCTGCGCAAAGCCAATCGTGCTGAAACAACTGCTGGTTGAAGGTGCTGACACGCTAAATACTGCAGCGAACTGAATAATCGCTGGAGGATGCTTTGGCTCCCATATTGGTTTACCGTCCCCGCATTTCCACTGTATAGTCCTCGAATAAAATGGCACCGGTGATAAATTCCTTTTGCGCAAACTGTTCTGATGTTGTGCCGATTGCGATGAAATTAGCCGTTTTCACGACGCGCTATCCGGCGAATGCACCTGATTTGATCAAATCTACACCTAATTTCTTTTACAGCAAATATCTTCATTTTATGAATTTATTTCAGTGTTTTAATCGATGATGCTCTCTGATAATATGACAAAGCAGGCATATAAGCAGTTAGTGCAACCCTAGCTGATAGCTGCTAAGAAACACACTGAACCTGATTTGACCAAATCTGCACCTAATCTGTACCAGATGTGCACCAAATGTGTACCAGATGGCCGTCGTGAAAACGGCTATTATGAACGTGTCATGAGACGGCAATGCTCGACGCTGTGATGTATCTCTCAGAATCTCTTGATAACGGACAGGCTGCTTCCTTAACCTTCCAGGCGGTGGGGGGGGGGGGGATTTTTTGCCCCCTCCCCCCTTTAGTTTTTTCGATATATCTCCAGAACCGCTGCGCCGATCGTCACCAAACTTTCAGTACCTTCCCGTGAATAGCTATTGCACATTGTGACCAAAAAATGTTCCAGGGCTGTGGTAGGGTGGCCGCTAATGACGTCGGAGTGACGTCATTTCTGCCATTTTCGACAAAAAAAGGTTTCGCGGGAAGAGCTGTCAGGCTCTTCCCGCGCTTTGCATTGGAGATACAGAAAAATATTTCAACATGAAAGGTGCAGAAATAACAGGGTTACAAAACTGCTATCTCGAATTTTGAAATTTTTGGGTTTTGACCCCTAAAAATAAAAAATAGTTTTTTTTAATATAATAGCCGAAAAAATCCAAAAGATTTTTTGAATTTCGAAAAAACCCGGAATATATGTGATAAGTCCTTACCACCTTCTATCCACATACCAAATTTGAGATCGATACTTCTTTTTTTTTTGACAAAGTTATAGTGAAAACACTGTTCAAAATTGATGGCGTTAAATTTTAAAACTCAATTTTTAGCAATTTCAGACCTCGTAGCGCAAAACAAAGACCACCATTAAACTTCTCGTGACGAGTTGCATCGAATCATTACCCATTTTATGCAAAACTATCAACTTTGAAATTTGTCCTTTTTTTACTGACCTTGACCGGACCTCACTGAACTCTATAATGTGGAATGCGCATCGGCCGCCAGATGGTGTCCAACGGTGCCGCCATGTTGCGCAGACCAGGAAGCGGCCGCCGCCTGTGTTGGGGAATAGGGAATTCGGGACCTCGATTTACGTTTGCGGTCGCTGCATGCGTTACGTTCAAGCTAGGTATATGGACACGGAACCCGGCATCTTACGCAGAATTGAGTGGAGAACAAGATGGAATCCTAAAAAATCCTCAGATACAAGGAACTAATACGTTAAACCCTTATAAGTCAATGGGGAAATATGAAAATTGCTATATTTGCGCCGAGAATGATCTGAAACCAAGGGTGGAGCTTCCTATTCACTTGGTGGGGCGCCTGCCCCACCAACTTGCCATTTTGCCCCACCAATAAGCGTTTTGCCCCACCAACTTAAGCCCATTTGCAGGACTTTACTGCTTAACAAACCTATGTTTTTCGCATTGAGGAGCTTTGAAATGTCTGTGTAATGCAAAATATTATCTCTGTAATGAAAAGAATTGATTCATTGTTGAGTTTTATCTAACTTAACAATCGGACATTGTTGGTTTGACAACTTTTTGCCCCACCAACTTTCCTGGAAAAGCTCCACCCATGTCTGAAACTATCTCAAGCATATAGAATCATGATTTCATGCACTGCTTGCAAGGTTCTATGCTTCATATTTGCATTGTTGCCCTTGCGTGACGTCATTTGTGACGTCACAAGTGTCACAATTTTTCTTCAATAACTCCCGATCAAATTGAGCTAGCGAGTCGGGAAAGCCACCAATGGACTCAGGAAGACCTGCCGAATCGAATGATATGCGACATGACCTCTTTCGACCAACTTCGTGACCTGGGGTGCTGACCTGACCTTGACCTGAGGTCAACACCCTAAGTTGACCTGACCCGAACAAAAAGTATATCACTCGATGCGCCTGAGCTAGCTGAACACGATGGTGCCAAAATCGCGGCTCTACGGCCATTTTTGGCGAAGTTATTAACCAAAAAACCGAACCCGTGCCTTAGATCACTTGACCTGACCTCAGAGGTCACCGGTTGACCTGAGACCTTTACAGTGGCTTCCTACCAGTCATTTTGCATTATACTTTGCCGCATACGACCACTTTACCGCTTAATTCTAGTTTAATTAGCGGCGCATTAGCGAGGTGGGTTCAATCAACCCCCTCCGCCGGGGCAAATGTAGGTCCGGCGAGTGAATTTGAGGAATTCTGAAGATACGGTCGTGTTCCCCACTCAATTCTGCGTAAGATGCCGGGTTCCGTATCTTCGTAACTTGAACGTAACGGATGCGGCGGCCGCAAACGTAAATCGAGGTCCCGAATTCCCTATTCCTCAACACAGGCGGCAGCCGGTTCCTGGTCTGCGCAATATGGCCGCCACCGTTAGACACTACGGCCAATAGGGTTGAAGCGGCAGTGCTCCCCTGTGCCGGACCTATACCAGAAAGTGACCTAAACCGTACCTGATGGTCTTATAACCATTGAGTTGGAAATAAAAAATTGGCCATAAACTTGCATCGCACAACCTTAGTAAAGCTGTTTTCATATGCTGACCCTTGGTGACCTGACCTGTGACCTGACCTGGTATTGTCAGTGACCTCTAATAGCAACATATGCACTACGCAACTGACGCCCTTCTGCTGATTTTCGACAAAATGCGTTTTCCTCGGTGTTATAGCGCATTCCCTAGAAGAATCGTGAATACTGAATGGTGAAACATTTTATCTTTGACCTGACCTGTGACATCATCGGTGACCCCGAGGTCAATGAAATTTGGTTTTCTTCGATAAATTTGACAGGGCTATCGAACGCCGTTTGAATTTTAGGAATCCGTTCAGTAGTTTCGGAGATACGGGGGGGGGACAAAAAATGTCCCCCCCCCCCCCCCCACCGCGCGGAAGGTGGCCAGGAGGCTCACCGCCGCGCAATGGGCCTCCCGTAACTGAAATACTGACAAAGCTCCCGTAACTGAAAAGCTGACAGTAACTATGAAAAAGAGGCTTATTGAAGCCTTGGCATTTCCTCATTTTTTGTACTGTTTGACTGTTTGGGGAAGCTGTGGTAGTGCCCAAAGACATCGTATGCAGAATGTGGTTTGCGACATTCATACGATTTACTGTCCACAGGGTCGGCTGCCGTCGGCTGACTCCAGCATTGTTCACCATGTCGTCTACCAGCTGACCAGTCTGGGATGGTCGCTCTCAGCTCTCCGCCACCCAGCACAGTGTGGGAGACACTGGCAGTGATGGCAGTGACCTGCGCCGCGGTACCGGCGACACCCGCTGCGCTGTCTGCGTCACCGGCCACTGGCGCGCCCCAGTCGTGCCAGCCGCAGCTGGAGCTGGTCGGCCCGTCTTCGGAGGGAGGCGGTCAGGTGCTCCGAGTGCTGCCCGCCGGCGCCGGCTGCCGCTGCGCTTCGCCCAGACTCGTTATCGACGTCTGCGACACCATGTCCACGCCTTGCGAGAAGCTCGAAGGCGAGTTGCACTGGCGCCGCTGGCGCGCCGTGTCGGCGCTGAACCTGAGCACGTCGCGGCTGGAGGTCGTTCAGTACGCTGGGTGGTACGGCGTGCTGGGGGACAGTTTCGACTGCATGCAGCCGGCGCCGCTGTGGGTGGATGGCCTCCGGGTCGCTTCGTGGAACGTCACCAAGTCCGATCAGTTCGTCGTAGGCCTCGAAGGCGAGAAGGAAAGCGACAAGGATAATGACGACGAGGACGACTGCGATGATGACGACGGTTGTACCACTGCCCGCGGCAGGGCACTGTGTTTGAGTGTTCTGGTGGTCGATCAGTTCGACCCCTCCACAATCCTGAATGTGGCGTTCCCCTGGCTGCGGGTGTGTTTGAGGAAGGTCAACTGCACAGGCCAAGGCTGCAGGCAGTGCCGAACCGTGCCGTTTCCTCAGCGGTCGGCGGAGCTTTTCTGCGGCAGGAACGGGTCTCTGACACCCGGCGATCGGTACCGGATCAGTGTGTCACCCGACAACGACGCACTGTGCGCCTCCCACCTGCGCAGCTGCCCCACCCGCGCCTGGTTCGTCCAGCTTCCGGTGGTGGCTCCTCAGGAAGTCACTCAAGTGAAGCCGGTGAGCGTTGGGCCCGTTGCCATCAGCTGCATATTCCTGGGTGTCGCCGTCGCCATCGCCGCTGTCGCCGCCATCGCAGTCGTGTTGAAGAGGTTCCGCGGACGGCAGACTGTCCAGCAGACCGAAGTCACCGCCCCGCTCCTGCAGTGTCAGAACAGCGTCTCTCGACCGGTGACCGTGCTGTTGGCGGCTCCAGCGCAGGCTGCCGTTGGCCGTGCGGTGCGCCACCTCCGCCTGAAGCTGCAGACGTTCGGTGTGGACACGCTCTCGCTGCAGGACCGTGCGGTGATGTGTCTTTTCCAGCGACATCCGAGCCTCGCAGACGCGCTAGGACGGCCGCCACTGCAGGGCGCAATGATCGTCTTCGTCGGAGGAGAAGGAGAAGAAGGCGGTGATGATGAGGGCATTCGTAGCGCTGTAAACGGCCATGACAGTGGTGAGGGCGAAGAAAAGGACGCACAGGAAAGAACCTTGGAACTCGCTGATGGCGCCACGAATGGAGTGGTTGGCGGCGTTCAGCAGCGGCTGTTCCTCAGCCTGCTTCAGTACGTGCGCGGCAGTCCGCTGGCGTGCAACTACAGGCGCGTGTTCGCCGTGGCCGTGGGGGACACGGTGTTGGACCCGCTGCTGGCAGACGTCTCCAGGGGGCGGCTGTTCAGGGTAGATGACAGCGCAGAGCTGGTGCGGCACCTGCTCGCAGCCGCCGCTGCCCCCGCTGGCGGCCCTGACATCACGGGCCTCTGCAAGCCCGACCGGCAGAATCCGCCGGAAAATGAGGAGCTCTTTTCTGTTGTGGAAGAGGATGAAACACTGGTGCATAGACGCAGAGGAGAGGAAGACGGAAAGATAATAACTCAAAAGGGACACATTCAAAGTTGACAGTGATGCACATGGTTTACAATGTGTGCACTAGTGTGTAGAAGTTTATCATAAGTCAGAAATATGTGTTATGGCAGCTTTAGCATGTGAGGCACCAATTGAATTCTTACACCCTATGGAAATTTTGTTAGAGGTGCGGAGGGTCTGGTTGAAGCATCCGTGACCGTCGGAAATTCGAATATTCATTGGATATGTTATGTCTGAGGCTTATCAGTCTGCGCGGGACGAAGAAGTCTAGCTTGCTGGCCGAACGCATGCGGGGATGGTTACAGACCCCTATGGTGTCCCAAAAGTAATGACCTGACAAAAAGGTGACAGGTGACTGAAAGTGAACCACCATCTGCGTGATGCCTTTAAGTCGCGTCACATATGCGTGACCTCAGCGTGTGCGTGTAACGCCACACACTAAGTTACGTTGCTGGGTACTCTTGCACCCACCACCACAACTGAGTGACGTGTCGGTGGAACGGATCGATGGGCCCCCTGGCTACCGGCTGATGCACGCCCCGTCGGTGCCGACTGAGGTGTGTGGTCACCGACGGCCGTGACGCCCAGTCCGCCGCTCCCGACGCAGACCGATCGCGCCACGACGAGTGTGTGTGGGTGGAATTACTTACCGGCAGTGGGTGAACGGTATCCATCGAGCAACGAGGCCAGCGTGCAGCAGCAGCAAACTCGGGGTAGCCATTCATTCCTGCAATGCCCCGTGCGGCTGGGCTGTTTGCTTCATAGCATATGCAGCTGACTGGTGAATGGTCATCTGTCCCATAGGTTATAAGCATACGCTCAAAGCTGCTGTTTAAGATTTCGCAGCGACGTTGGGCTTCTAGTCAGTTATCGGTTAGAGCGGGGACGAGTGATTGTTTGAATAAAGACGTGACTGTGGGGCAGGATTGGCGAGAGAGAGAGCTGCAGAAGATCAGAATTGAGACCAGTGTCTGCATTTGTTCGGCGGCGCGATGCTTAAACTGCTGGCGGTAAGCACTCTGCTTCGGCGGGTAAGAGAAAGCCCCGAGTCACGCCGGCGTCGTCTTCATCCCAACACTGAAGAAGAAACAGCGACTGAGACGGAGACAGAGTCAGGATCGGCGACCGACTCGGAGCCGGAATCAGAGGCCGCGCCTGCTGAAGCGCAACATGGAAGGTCAGCGATGGTGGGGAACGATCAGTCAGATTCACAGCTGGACGCCGGTCTCAGGCCAACCTCAAAGGCCTGCGCCGCTGAGAAGTCCACTTTACCACCAGCCGCGGAGTCGGTGGTTCCCACTCGGCGACCGAAGACCGCCCGTGTTCGTCGGACCCGCTCGGAGGCAGACGGGGTGAGTCGCGCGCCGGCAGACGGGGTCAGTCGCACGTCGGCGCACCGGCCGCCCCCGGCCCGTCCTGGCAGCTGGTGGCCGCAGCTCTCCGCCGGACGTCTGATCGGCCTGGCCATGGCGGCCGTGCTGCTGGCCACGGTAACAGTGCGATCCTTCAACCAGCTGCGACAGGACCAGCTGCTGCACCGACCGCGTCTCACCTACGGCCAGTGGCTGGCGCGGCGGGAGGCCAACGTCACCGAGCCAGCCGTGCTGCTCGGTACCAGGCGGCTGCGCTTCAACACCACGGCACCCGTGCACGTGCGCTGGCCTGACCACGACACGTGCCGCCACCACGTCGTAAGGTGAGTGGTACCAACACTGGCGGATCCGGGGGTCTAGGGATACCCCGGATTTCGATATTTAAGTCGAAATATTGCTGTCTTCGCGGTAGTGAACAAAATTGAGGTATTAGCAGGATTTCTTTGGAGGTTCACCATTTGACAATAAGCAAACTTCGGCTTCAATGGCTTTGGGTTGGGGCCTCAGCCACATTCTTTTAAAGCTTTGACTGGATAACTCCAAAATTTTTGGAGCCAAAAAAGATAATAGCTTTAACAGAAACTGGGAGGGAGCGCGCCCGGGGCAAAACAGCCAATCGTCGGTGCCGACGTAACCCTTTCTTTCCCCCTCCCTGCTACCCTCTATCCCCACCGACAGAGAAGTGTATGCCCCTCCTTCATCCCCGGGCCCGAACCCGTGGCATCCAATATGTAACATCTTTCTTCATCTGACAAGCCGTTTGGGCGAGAGGCAGGGGTCGTGACAGACAACGACGAGCCTAGCTTGTTACTTCTGTGATTGAATGATCAATAGCTGAAACAGTAATGCGAGAAATAAATGTGAATCGTTCTGATCGCGTACCTACGTTTGAGTTAACATATCGCTTACATGAACCCACGCTGGCGGTGTCTGTGTGCTGTTGCCTATCTCATGGCGCTCTTTCATTCTCTAGACGCCGATGTGTTCCTTCGCGACCGGTATGCCCACTTTGACGCCGTGTGTCGATGTTTTCGGCACCGCTTTACTATGCACTGACTCCTTAACTGGCTGCCCGTGACGAGACGCGCACCGACTGCACTCGTGATCTGGTCGACCGCAGGATGACCTTCGCGAGAAGGCGACAAACTCATATCGGATTCATGCTAACTATCTGCATAATGACTATAAGCTGGTTGCCCAATGCTGCCCGTCCGATGCCTCTTAGCTTGCTTAGCATCTGAAAGGTGCAAGTAAGAACGGTACGATGAAATGCACCGTTCACAAACGAACGTATAAGGGGAGGGGTTGAACCCCCCTTGCTGTTTGGCCACTGATCGAGCTAGAGCTTCGCGGAAAAAACGAGCGTGTTGCCCGTCACAAGGGAAAGCCGATGATACCTACTCAATTTTAAGGTCCTAGGTCATCAGGTGACCTTCCAGGTCAGGTCAATGACCCAAAAATCGGGAAAATCGGGGCCTGTTAGAAAGTCGTAAAGTGTGGCTGCTAAGGGGTTTTCCGGGGTGCTGATCACGAATATCGTGTTAGTTTTGATCAGAGATTGATGTCTTTAAGCATTTAGACCAGGTAGGGTCAGGTCAGGTCAGGTCAACCGGTAGGGGTCGTGACGGGTATTCGTAATACCTGTCATCCGCCTCTGAGAGCTTCTTAACATGTTACGAAGGCACCAAAACTACTTCGTACTGAATGTTAACCCGCGCCCGGCTGGGGGTCCTGGATTTCCACGCCCTCCTGGGGGGGGGGGGTGTTTGAACACCCCTCCCCTTGTAACTCGGCTCCTGGGCCACGTAGCGATACGCGGAAGGCGGCGTTCGAAAGAGCGTCAAAAATAATGACGATATCACTTCAGTCAATTTTTTGGTCAGGTCAAAGGTCAGGTCACCAGAGGTCATTGAAGGCAAAATTTTGCCGATTTCCAGGTCGAATATCGAAAATTTCCAAGAAGCCAACGCATAACTCGGGAACCAATAGAGCTACAACGCCGCGGAAAAGCGTATTCGATAGCCCTATTAACGCCCTTTCTGAGCAATTCTCTCAGATTTGACCTAACGTCAACGGTTTTGCCTGCAGGGGGCAAAAACTACAAAAATAACAGATTTTTTCGGAAACAGTTTTTCGGCAATAACTTTTGACCCAAGCCTTGCACGAGCTTACTTTTACCACCATCGTGTTCCTCTCGTCAAGACGCATCGAATGAACTATAACTTGACCTTGAAAGGTCAACTTGAAAATTTGACCTCAGGTCAAGGTCATGACCTGACCGGAAAGGGTCATGCTGCATATCAGTCGATCCGTATCGTCGAGCTGAACACATCTAAGGCGTTTTCATAGCTCTAGCATGCCTCTATCAAAAGCTATTTGCGAAAAACTGTTAGATACCATTCGTGACCTAAGATGACCTCAGGGCATAAACAAGGGTCACGGACACCATTTTCATGTTCAGTGTGTCTAAACCACTTGTAATTCAGTGTTTGGGAGTGTTTATAATGTCTTTCGTCCAAAAGAGGCGCATTTCAATTTTCTCCCATTGACTTATAATGGGAAGGTCGCAAAATTGACCTGACCTTAGGTCATCGATATCAAAATTCTGAGATATACATTTTGTACATGCTATTGCTCTTAGCAATCGCTTAAAGTTTCAAAGCGATCGGTCACTCGGTGTAGCTACTAGATGCTGGCAGCGCTCGTGCGTTGCCTTGGGCCAGAATTGGGGGATCCATAGCCCAATGAAATGTGCATTATTTTGGAGGCCTTGCCTGGGACTACCATTGAACCGATTTTGAGGTTGATAGCTTAAAATTTCTTTGAGCCAGAGGACCTCACGTCAAAACGGTTTTCCGACCCCAGCACGTGCAGCCTGCACCCCTCGCAGACGGTGACCCCCCTGGAAACTGGTTCAAGGTGTTACCGATGTGTCCCGCCAGTATGGCTTTGCCCGTGACCTCGGGTTGACCTGTAGCTTTGACAAAAAATTTCGTGTCACCGAAACTTTGAAGCGGAATAGCATGTGCCACGAAGCACCGAGCGAACCGAGGCCAGCACCAAAAGTTTACCTCGCCGGAGACGAATCAAACGGTCCCACTTTCGTCCCGATCGGTCCACCCACCCATTTTGACTCCAGGTCCAAAAAAGCTTGGACAAACTCACTCACATACTCACTCACTCACCAGAGCTGGGCGCGTTCCTCGATTTTCGGTAGTGCGTTAGCGTTCCTGCGTTCCTCCGGCCGCGGTTAGTGCGTTCCTGGAATAGCGTTCCTCAATTTTTTTTTTCGTTCGGTGCGTTAGCGTTCCTGCGTTCCTGCGTTCCTCCCTCAAAAATACCGCCGAACCACGCGGCGCGGGCCCAACCAAACACGGGGCGAATCGATCACAGAATACCCAGAATGGCGACGTGGGGCCGAAAAGCAACTCGACATCTCTTTTCCGAATCGAATATCTGAAATACGTTTTACCAATATCATCCGTAGGGTTTTCAACAAAAATACGACCTGCTTAAAAACAATAGTTTAGTTAAAAGATGTATCTTAGTAAAAGTTATCATATTTACTCTACACATTTAACCCTCGCCCGCACATGGGGGGGGGGGTTGCCACCCCCCCAGGTAGTCTTTCTGCTCTGCACTCAACATTTTTAGAGCTAGAAGGCTGATTTTTCGTATAGCTGCTCCTCTATCCTTTCTGGATGTCCACTGAAAATTTCAAGTTTCTGGGACCTTTAGTTTCGGAGATATGACCTTGTTTTTCAGGTCATGTCATGACCCAAATGGCCAATTCTCGACATCTTGCGTTGGCTATGGGCCTTGTGAGCTTTTGACACCTTGATTTCGGCCTTTTTTACCAGTCTTACCTCCCACCCATCATGGAACATGTTGTTCGACGATGTACAGATGTCAAGGTCAAGGTCAAGGTCAACCTAGGTCATCTAAGATAATTGCGTTTTAGGCAAGCGGAATTTACTTTTTGTGAAGTTTTTTTGACTGCATTTTTGGTAAAAGCTTCTCAGATCATGATTTCATGTAATATGGACACATAAACAATCGGTGCACACATCAGTATACACACAGACACACACAGACATCCAAACACATATAATTGACCTTGACCTAACTTGACCTGAAATGACCTCAGCAGCAAAAACCTGGTCGGGTAGTGTGAGAAAGAGGTTCTAGCTGGCTTGGCACCAGAAAACAGCATCGTGATCGGTATATGATAAGCAGCGCACTTGATATCCAACGGTGACCCAAAACAGCAACATTTTTTAGTTTGACCTGACCTGGAAGGTCAATGACTGACCTGAGAAGGTAAAACTGGGTATCATTGGATTCGTCTCTTCCCAAAGAATCTTTTTGGTCTTTACCGCTAAGCTCTATCTCCAACAGGAACGAAATGGCGCGGGGGGGGGGTGGCAACCACCCCCCCCATGTGCGTTCTAGGATGGGAAAATGGCATGTGCGGGCGAGGGTTAATGCCTGAAACTGAATCGAATAGTAAACATCACCACTAAAAATCTTTAATGCCTGAAACCGAATCGAATAGTAAACATTACCACTAAATCTAAGCAAGCCTTCCTCGATTCGACTGACAAGTGGCGCCTCTACCGGCAAACACACGTACTCGAGATTCAAACATTTGACACAGAGGTCATTGGCAGCAATATAATTTTTCGGGTGGTTCCGCAAGAACGCAGGAACGCTTCAAAATTTCGGGTGGTGCGTTCCTCTTACTTGCGTTCCTTTGAAAAACTTTCCGTTCCTGCGTTCTTGCGTTCCTAAAAAGGGCGGTGCGTACGTACGGAAGAACGCGGGAACGCACTAAAGGAACGCACTTGCCCAGCTCTGTCACTCACTGACAAACAGGTTCAGCCGAACTTTTTTCAGCGACCCACCAATGGGAATTTCCGGATGCAAAAGCATGTTATCGCATGCTTTTGATCCTCCAATTCTGGATGACAGACATTGAAACTTTTTATGAGATGAGGTCACTTCAAGTGACCTGGTGACCTAACCTTGAATGACCTTGGTCTGAAATTTTCACAACATGTGTAGAATTGATGTACGATAAGGTGTACCAAAAACGGCGGCGCTCCGCGCCGCCGTTTTTGAGATATTCGCGAAAAACCACAAAGGGGGTGTTCAAACACCCCCCAGCAGGGCGCGGGTTAATGGTTGATAAATTCGAATTCAGCTCCAAAAGAAACATTAAAAAATCGAAAAAGTGAACCGAGGTCACCAAAGGTCAATGACCTGACCTGACCTTCAGGTGACCTTGACACCCACCCTTCTGTATGGGAGCAACATCAAATCACATGTTTGAACGTTTGAAACCACGAAAAGCTTGCAAACGCGCGGCTAATGCGAGCCGACATACGCCGAATCGCGATTCCGGCCAAACATGGTCTCGGAAAAGAGGTCACAGGTCAAAGGTCATTTGGGTCAGGGTCATGAAATTTTCAGAGTAGGTGTAAAATTGATCAATGCGAGGGTACTGAATGTTTCGTCGCGATCGGCCGCTTTTTACGCGACCTATTTGCGAAAAACCTTAGGGGGTTACAATTTGCATCACCCCCCCCCCCCTCCCCCCTGTGCCGGCGAGGGTTAAGTGTGTACGTCTTATCCACTTCATTTCCCTGACTACACCTGTTATGGGAGAATTTCTCTTTGGTGACCACTGTAAATAAAGTAATAAACAAATAAATCTGGATATCTTCTTGTGTGTCAGTAATTATTCGGAATAACTGATAGAAGGGGCGCCGATTATTTGTCGATGATCCATTGCGCTTCCATTACCTTTAGCTTTATTCTCAAACTAACAGCGTGCGCTGTCCTTCTGCCGCAGATTTGCCCGCGCTGGCCAGCTACCGCCCGCGGCGCTGGTCAGTCTCCCCGGCAGTGGCGCCACCTATTTCAGACATGTGGTAGAGGGCGCCACAGGTATCTTCACGGCCGGTGCTACTGTCGACACTGGCCTGCATAACCGGGGTACGTTTTACTGCTTTACAACAGGTTAAGATTGCGCCATTGTCAATGCCTATGCGATTGATGCTTTGGCATTCCCAGGGTGTAGTGTATTCCACACGTTTACTGTAAGGTTTGCGAAATGCCTCTTCTTTGGTTTGCTTTTAGGCTTCTACGGTCAGCTTGTGCGTGACCTGGATGGAAGTACGGTTCTTCAGGAGAGCGGACGAGGGCCGCACTTGAGCGGGGTCGGTCCGGAGAATGGCCGTCCTCCTGGAATGCCTCCATCCATGGGGATCATAGGAGGACAACAGGGAGGACAGTCGGGGGGAAAGCGTCGAGGAAAGGCAGCGGACGACAGAGGAATGAAAGGAAAGGTTAGTCCGTCAGCACTTTTGCTTGTCCTGAAAAAGTGTTTTGTTCGTGATTAGACCGACCAAACACTTATGCAGTTGAAAATCTGCATGCGTATTGCGTAGGTACGAGAAGAAGTGTCTAGTGTCTGTGTCCTGCAAGCTACAGCAACTTAAATGTATGCGTGTGAGCTAGCCCAGCGACGCCGCCTCCATAATAATGTGACCATCACATCACATTCGGTGCTTGTAGGTATACCCGGAACTCCATCCCGTCATGGTACCGTTGCAGCGTTGTTGACCCTGACGCTACACCCCCGCCTCCCTCCCAGACAATACTGCTGGTGCAGGACCCGCACATTGTCCTCCTGGAGGGTCGCGGTGCCGACGGCGAGAGCGAGTCCGTCGCCGACTTCAGCAGCAACAAGTGGCTACAGTTCGTCACGCTCAGGATGAAGCAGTGGAACTTCCAGACGCAGCTGGCAGTCGATCTGGCTGAGGACCTGCTGGTGGTCTATTTAGAAGAGCTGCGGGTAAGTCTAGTCAGGCGCAGGTTGAATGAACAATGGCTGAATCAGTTATATAGACTAAGGGAGACTTACATAGGTGGGTCAAGAACGCACTGGTAGAGCTAAAAGTGAGCCAGGTAGGGACTAGTTAACTCTAGGTGAGGCAGGCACGGACTGGAGGTGCTGCGTACCTCAGGGATGCCAGTTACTACATGTAGATATGGAAGGGGTCACTCCAAAGGAGCTATGGAAAAGCCTAGAACAGATTAACTCTTTGGTTATATTGGAGCCGCGGATGAGCTTCGCAAACTTTGGGTTTTTGTTTCATACCGATGTGCCATCGTGATCTTTATCGGAATTCGAAGTCATCCGAGCACTAATCCTTTCTCTTCATGGGGTCGTTGACCCTCGATTTTCTCATCTTTACTCTCCTTCACTTTTTAGCTTTTTCTCCAGATGTATTGTCTTGGCGATGATTCTGCAGACGTTCGAGATGATGTTGCACGTTACGATGTCACTGGAGTTGGACATCACGCACTGACAGCCATGTGCCACTCTTCTGTCGCCAGGCGGAGCCGCTGGTTCAGCTGGAGAAGGTGCTTCAGTTCCTGCGGCTGACGGTGCCGCCCGAGAGGCTGGCCTGCGTGCGGCACGTCAAGCCGCCGCCGCAGCCCGAGATCGACCCGCGCGCCTTCCGCGACCCGGCCGTGCGGCGCACCATCTCTGAGAACGTCCGTCAGGTGGCGGAAATGCTGCGCCAGCGCGGCTACACGAGGTCGCTGGAAGCTTACGAGAGGCACCCGACGGCGGCCAGTGGACGGACCGAGCTCTGAGCTAGGAGAGACCCTTGGCAGAGGAGCCACACGAGGTCACTGCAGGGGTACGATATTAAATTAAGGTGTACGGCTATAGTGGCCGCAGACCGATCGTGAAGCCAGGGGAGCTCCACGTGTTGCGACGCTACATATGTAGTACACGAAGTCCCTGGGCCCAATCTCACAGTGTCGTACCTTCCGTAACACGTATCATGATTGATGATACCGGTGTTGGCACTTGGCAATATCCGAGAAGACGAAACGTTTCATCGAAAGGTCACTGCGCGATGGACTGAAATGCGTGCGAAAAGGTTTTGCATTTAATAGCCGCCTTCTGCAGCTGAACTTCGACTTCAACTGTCAAATCCTTTCTAAGGCATTTATACAAACTGGGCCCTGTGAGGTTCCGAGTGTCATTAGACGGCGGTCGGTGAACAAATGATCAAAATCTTCTAGTCTTTTCCAACTACTTACTCGTCTTTTATCTAAACATCATGCCCATGTCACCGTCTGCAACCTATGGGTGACTTGACAACCGGTTTGGACCTACTCATGTAGCAATAAGTGAAGTGCAAGGGACAAAACCATGAATCGTGTGAATATGTGTGTGGAAAGCTGTGCACTTGCCAACCATCTATGTTGTTGTATAAATTATATAAAAAAATAGAAAAACTAGTTGATGCATTGTAAAACAAATATGTGTGCTTAGTAACTATAACAGTTATATAAACTGTTATAAACAGGCTATGAACAGGTTAAAGACTGAATCGCGGGAAAAGTTGCACGTTGCAAAGAAGCATCGCACTGTGAACGTCTAAACGGTTTATGTAAACGTGGCGTGCACCATGTGCTTGTGTGAATATGAATTGAATTGCATTTCTGAATAAATGTTATCAATTGTCCATTGCCATATGCCATTGCATGTACTCTATAGGTATCAGTGTTTGGGGCCACCTGAGAAAGAGCCAAGACAGAGTGGATCACATTATTCCCTCGATGGACGATGTATGTACATAGGTACGGACACTATTTTGTTGTCAGTGTATCTGAACAACAGTCGATTACGCAGGTCGCAGGGGTTGAAACGCTTGGATCGCAGCAATTAGAGGCACGGGCGTCCAGCTCTAACCGAAATATGTTGAGTGATTCTCAATGATTATGCTTCGATAGCCTACATATCTATATTTCGTTTGCTCCCATAGTTTTCTCTCCCATTGTTTACCTTACCTAAATTGAATGCTGCACTCACTTTCACACATTATAATAGAAGTTAGCTATATGAATGGATAATTAGGGGAAGTTGGGGGAATGCCGAATACTTTTTTTCTGACGTCCGTAGCACGCAAGGTAGACAACATAAGCTATTCTTGTTGGCGTCATTCGAGAGACCAGTCTTTTGCCTTTCAAACATACCAGGCGCATTTGATGAATTCGCATACCGTTAAGCGCACAAACTAAAAATATCAAAGTAGTGACTTTTTCGGCGTTGCCCCGGACTGCGGGGAAAGCCGAAAATTGGAGAAATGATCTACGGGGAATGCCGACATTGATGTTTTGCCATTTTATCTCAAACTTTATCCAGAGTTCATCAAAGCTGACACGCGTTTTAAGAGCTTGAGGACACTTGGTGCACACTGGAAGTTATAATTGTGTGATATAAGAAAATGCCAGGTAAATCATTCCTTATAGGTAGCAGGCCGTTGTGTCGGTTGAAAGTGTAGGTAATTTGTGTGACTAAAAATACGCGTTGCTATTCTACAGCAGTTAAGTCCACGTAGCGTGCTTTAACGTGCGTAATTGCACGTTTTCGGCATTACCCCAGCCAGCCATACTTTCATTTGCAGGCCCATAACTTTTAAACGTGCTGTATAAATTTCAAATAGGCAGCACGCTTATGCAAAGACATGCTGAAGATTACTTGACCAAATTGGCCAGACAAACGGTAGCATAATGAGTAAGAAATGCAGCTTCAAAGGCGCATGTAGTACAAGGGAAACGTACCTTGAAAACGCTCTTGGCACCCTCACAGCCGAAGTGTTCCGAATGACGACTCGTAACAAACATGCGATAATTGTAGTCACTTAAGCTTCAGAACATCACTGACAGGTGGCATCCATGTAGTACAGTTTTCGAAATATCTTGAATTTCGGCTTTGCCCTAACTCCGGCATTGCCCCAACTTCCCCTACACTATTGATAATAGATAAACCACACAAATAAGAAATGTTAACTGTATTATGCAGGTTCCGGCAAAAACAATCAAATGGAGCTATGCCTACCTAACGACCTACAAGAGGTGTAACCCGAGAATAAAGGCGCATTTTCTCCTGTCAGAGATTTTAGCACACGACGAATAGACGACATAAATTATAAAATGCTTCAGGTTAATTCACGTGTAGCCAGCCTCGCTTCAGGTCGACCATATGTACCTACGGCTCTCGCGAGATTAGGCGGTAGGTTTTGCACTTTTACATTTCCGGTTATATCTCAGAAACTAATCGATCTACGATAAAGTCATTTTACACGATCATGGCCGGCTTGTTACCCAACAAATCGATCGCATTTTCAACGCTTAAAAGTTAAAAGCTTAAGACGACGAAGATGTAGCCTGAAGTACACTAAATTTTCTAGGTGCAAAACCTACCGCTAAAACCCGCGAGACCTGTACTATGTAGTTTGATATGTAGAATGGTTTTCCACTGACCCGGAAGTGACGCTATAGGTGCCGCTGTCTGCACTGATAGGCCATATCCGATTCAGATTTCCCGCGCCGCTAGTACCGAGTCTCGCCGCCAGATGGCAGGCGCAGGCGGACGGCCGGTCCTGCCTGCCGGTCGGGGTTCATGGCAGGGGCCGGGGCCGGGTTAGGGCGGCGGCTGTGTTGTGTAGGAAGAGGCTCGGGAGTGCATGAGGTACGGCCGTGGCGCGGGTCTACTGTGTCGGAGGGCGGCGGTCGGTGCAGTAGTAGCGGCTGGGCCGAACGGGGACTGCGGGCGGCGGGCGGGTCGTGTGGGAAATTGACTTGGGCTGGTGCCCACTGCTGCTGCTGCGAGAAGAGGGTGCTGCTGCCAGGTGAGTGCTGAATGCTGTTACGCCATTCGATGTGATTGAAAGGTAGGCCTAGTCGTCGGTTTGTCACATGTCACCTGTCATGTATGCATATCAATACCCGGCCATACATTTTGCGAAGTTTGTCAAGACCAGTTTGCCGGTTTTGCATGTTCTTTCATTTGCATACGATGACAAGCTCCCGATTGATGAAAAAGTTTATATCTTCATTTTTAATAAACTGAAAACGGGTACGGTATAATCTGCCACACGGGAAGATACGGTGACAATATGCAGGCTCACACGGTTTAGGTAGGTACTTGGTGAAGTGAGGCTCAAGTTATATCGACGGGGTTGTGGTTCACGTTTATTGATCACATGACTCCCACCTGCAACATCGATATCTATAAAAAAATATGTAATAGCTGGAAAATCAATCCTCTGCCATGGAATGACGATCTTGCTCTCCCTTTTCAGGCAGTGCAGCTGTGTCAATCGAGAACGTCCCGTACGGGAGACGTGCTCGACCCCTCCCCCCTCGACCCCTCCCCGACACCTCCCCGACCCGACCCCGCCAGTCCATGGCCCCAGGTGTGGGCGGCAAGGAGCCCGATGGTTTCCAGGGCAGGCCCCTCGACGAGCTGGATGGTCCCGAATTCCTGGGTGGCATAGGTAAGTACCAGCCAGAGCTCAATATTGCTCCGGAGGGGCTATGTCGTGTGACCGCAGCAGATTCTCGAGTGTAATTGATAGTCGAATTGTGATCTGTGTGGTCTTGTTAGCATAAATCTGTGAACCAGAATCATAAATGTGAGACGTTAGTGACCAAATGTTGTGTGTCGGTTCGTGATGCGTATCATTGCCGTTGTCCGATGGACGTTTATTGTAAGGACGAATTTACTTATTTCACTACCTACCTATAAAACGCTATGGTCAGTGGTCACCCCAGTCTCCCCCAACAGCTATTGAACATGTTCAAAGCTAGGACCTGAGGGCTTCTGCGTTCTAAAGACAGGCTTGGTGTTGCCCGCGGAACGGTGAAAGAATATTCAGTCTACCCCGCTTTTGTGAAGATTGTAGCGTCGTTACAAGTTACAATTTGTTGGTGCTTTGAGCTTTCGGGCGATTGTTCGCGCACTTGCACCTTAGATACCCGGTCACTTTGCAGTGCACCTCTGATTTGTTTTGGAGTGTCTCCGGAGACCCTTTCGGTCTAACGACGCTTTTTCAAAGCCAGGAGGATTATAGGGGAAACATTGGTGGCTGAGCGGCCACCCTGGTGAGCCACCGGGGCTGAGGCCGTCTGGCGATGGGCAGGCCAACCAGCCCCGCTAACGGTCCCCCCACCGCACGTCAGCCTGCTCCTGAGGAGCTACTCCAACTCGCGTGGGACCGTTCAGCTCGGAGGATCGAGAGGGTTTGAGGCGTCGAGAAGGATTTGACTGCTCTGAGGATGAAAATGATTGAAGGGCGATGCTTTATGTTGCTGATGGACGCCATTTAATTGCGTCCCAGAAAAGCTATTTCTGGCACCTAAAAGCTGACTCGCCCCAAAATTGGTCCTCAGCACCTATTTGGTGGATACCAGCACCAATCATGGAAAATGACCTTAATTAGCTGTTTCTGGCACCTATTCATCGGTACGCCTTACTCTTTTTTCTGAATCTGGCACCTAAATGCTGAGCGTAGCACCAATCTAGTAGAAAAATGAACTACTGGCTGGTAGAATCATGTTGTTCTGGTATAATGACCCCTGGAGTCTAGCCTAAAGGTTGCCAGTGCAGCTACACTCTAAGACAGCCCCGTAGTGATCTCAGCATTGTATATGACGTTTAAGTAAGCAAATAATATTGATTTGTTTGAAAAAACAATGTCATTTAAATATTCAAAAGTATTTATTTGTAATGCTTAAAGGGAAACATTTTTGTGAGTAATTGTCTCGATTTTGACCATTAAAACGGGTATTGTATTTTTTGACGTCATCAAATAGCTCCAAAAAAGAAATATAATGTTTTCATTCCGTTCAAGGCCGCTGAAGAAACGCGGGATCTTGCGTGGGATATTGTCCGTTGTTTGCCGCCAGTGGCGGATCCAGGGGAGGGCAAAATGGGCATTTGCCCTCCCCAAAGCCAAATCGTGTGGGCAAGACTATCTTTTTGCCCCTCCCAAAGCATGCAGCGATGAGCAAATCTAATACGGCGTCGATGCCTATATGGACGAAAAGCAGGGCTTCTGTCCGTGACGGCCATTCCGAAGGAAGGAGCTGACCACTTGCTGCTGATATTTTGGGTCGATATGCTGACATTAGATTGAACCCCCTGAACTGAATGCATGCATAAGCATATGCAGTGTGGCCAATGGCCATGGTGTGGGGTAACACGGGGCAAGATGCCCAGTCGGGTAAGACGCCCACCACCCTATATCCGAAATTACCTAAGCAATCCACAATTTTGTCATTTGTTGGGAGCCTCATTGCTGTGGAGCGTTCCGCGTAAAAAAAAAAAACGGCGACGTGCCTAGCCGCCATTTTATA
This sequence comes from Amphibalanus amphitrite, assembly GCF_019059575.1. Lineage (NCBI taxonomy): Eukaryota > Metazoa > Arthropoda > Thecostraca > Balanomorpha > Balanidae > Amphibalanus > Amphibalanus amphitrite. Next base: position 65,148 of record NW_024882512.1, on the reverse strand, counting down.
CCTATTTTTTGCATGTGTTCTGAAAATGTCAGACCAAGGTCTCTCAAGGTCACGAAGTCACTATAGCTGCACGTCACTAGTGACATAACCTAAAAACATTTCCAATGCTTGCCATAGCTAAACAGAGTGACGGATCGCTTTGAAACTAAGGTAACAGTACCTATGTACAAAATGTTAGTCACATGATTTTTATATCGATGACCTAGGGCTAGGTCATTTTTGCGACCTCTCCACTATAAGTCAATAAGAGAAAATTGAAAGGTACCTTTTTTGGGGCAAACCTCCTGTCCGGTAGCTCAGTTGGTAAAGCAATGGACTCCCGGTAGTGAGAGCCCGGGTTTGAGTCGCTCCGGCGCTCGATATTTGAGACTCCTGACGGGGATGGTCTGAGGTTGGTGGGAGCAGCCGCAGCCAGTCAAAGTCAGGAGTAGGACAGGCCGTGTCCGGCTTTGAAGGGCACGTTAAACATTGGCATTGTTAAACGTTCAACTAAATTCTCCTGTCACCCGGAATTACGCGATCGGACGGTAGGGGTCGGGCTCTACGCAACAAGCTCTGCTTAGCGTAGGCTCCGGCTCCCGTCAATCCGCCCTTTCAAACATTCGTGCTAAATTTATAAGAAACGTCACTCTTAACAATACCGAGTTACAACCTAAACAGCACACAGTGAACCGGAAAATAGCACCCGTGACCCCTCCTTATGTCCCTGAGATCATCTCAGGTCACTAAAGATATGCAATAGTTTGCAGCAATTCGCTAATAACTTCTGCTGGAGGCATTCTAGAGCAATAGAAACACCTTAGATGTGTTCAGCTTTACGATACGGATCGACTGATACGCAACACGACCTTTTCCATGGTCATGACTTGACCAAATGTCAAAGTTGTAAGTTCACTTTTTAAGATCAAATTATAACTCATTCGACGCGTCTTCGCGAGAGGAACACGATGCCGGTAAAAGTAAGATCGCACAAGGTTGGATTCAAAAGTTATCGCAGAAAATCCGTTCCCGTAAAAATAGTATATACGAGGGGGTATCGAAAAGTTCTGATCATCACATAGAAGATATAGACCAATTTTGATGATTTTTGGTTGGTATTATATTTGGTTCTTAAGAACAATGTTCCCGCAAAGAGAATCTTGAGAAGTGGTTTTATCTTATGTAGGAGAGACTTAGAAGTAAAAAAGATGAGTATTGGGCCCATTGAGGACCGAACCGTCATCCAACTAATGCATTTGAAACGGTATCACACTGAGAAAATACATCAAGAACGTGAAATAAGTTTATGGCGAGGAAAGCCCATCTCATGCACTTACCGAAAATGAAGAAATAATTTTCAACTTGGTTGCATGGCCCTTGCAGGGGAGTCAAGAAGTGAGTGACTACCAGTGACTGACAAGGTGGTGACTGTGAAGGAAGTGGAGGACCTCATCCTTACAGATCGTCGTCTGACCTTTCAGATGATTGTGCAACAGAGAGGTCTCAATGCTGGCAGTGCCTGAAAATATTATCAGCGAAGAACTACGGACAATAAAAGAGTCAGGCCGCTTAGAAGTTCGTGTGTCTACTTTGTTCAAGAGAAAAATGCGTCTTGGCCTTTCGAAATGAAATTTAGGCCTTTTTTAGGAAATTGAAGACATCTTCGATCATTCGATGACTTGTGACGAATGCTGGGTCTATGTGTATGATCCAGAGACAAAAAGACGATCAAGAAGTTTAAGCACGGCACATCTGTCCTTCTTGAAAGGCGAAGATGCAGAAGCCGATATGGAAGGTCAATGCTATCAGTGTTCTGGATCTGGCGTAGGATAGTCATTACCGACTGTCTTGATGATGGTCGGATAGTGATAAGCAAGCACTACTGCACACTTTTGAAGAAGTTGCAAGATGGCCTCAAGCAGAATTGCCGCAAAAAAAGCCAAAGAAAGATGTTTTATCCGCACCGACAGCGCCCCCGCCCATTTGTCCTGAGCTGCGATTGAAGAAACAACATGATGTGGACATTAAATCCCACCGCATCTAAGAAATTCACCTGACCGGGTATTAACTGACTCTTGATTGTTACGGGAGATGAAGAATCCACAGTATGGCCGGTGATTTAAGGACGGAAATGACGTCATTGATGAGGTGGAGCAGTGATTTACGGGACAGATCGAAGGTCCTACAATGACCGCCTGAGGCAGCTCAAGAAACGATGCAATAAGTTTGCGGTCGTGTGTGGTGACTTGTAAAGGAGTAATGAACATCATGTAAAAAAAATCAAATTTCTATCACATCTAATTCATGGTGATGATCAGAACTTTTCGATACCCCCTCGTATTATGGCAGTTTCCCCTGGAGGCTAAACCGTTGATCTTAGGTCCAATCTGAGCGAATTATCCAGAAAGAGCAGTAACAGTGCTATCAAATTAGCTTTTCTGGGGCGCTCTAGCTCTATTCGTTTCCGAGTTATGCGCCAGTTCTTCAAAAATTGTCGAAACTGGACCTAAATATTATCGGGATTTGGCCTTTGATGGGCTCTGGTGATCTGACATCTGACCTGACCTTAAAAGTGACTGGGGTAATTTGGTAATTATGTTTGACACTCTTTCAAACGCCGCCTACCGCGTGTTGCTACACGTGTACGTGGTCCAGGAGCCGAGTTAGAAGGGATATGGGTGTTCAAACATCCCCCAGGGGCGTGAAAATCCAGGAGCCCCAGCGCGGCTGGCACGGGTTAACATAAGACATTTTACACCATCTTACGGTAAGATAGCGTAACTGGCGTTGTGAAGTAAGGTCACTGGCGCGGTGGTGGGTCGGGGTCGCCGATGGTAGGCTAAACTTTTGCCCTCCCCAAACGGATCGGCTGGATCCGCCCCTGTTTGCCGCGCAGAGTTGTGTGCCGTGGTTGTGCCTTTTTCATCCGTTTCTTACTTATGTCATATGTGTGCATGAAGCTTTGATTTTGTTTTTGGTTACTGTGTGGCCGGTCAGTCAAACGCCCCTGTAGAAACCGGATGCTGCGTTTGATCGAGATGGAGTCAGACGATGATTGCAGAAAGCTAATAATATTGAAAAGAGGGCCGGTTGCGTGGCATGTCTGTTCAGAGTTGACATTTTGCTTTACTCCAGTTTATGACCTGAGAGCCTGGCTGGAAGTGACGGATCCAAACTTTTCATGTTAAAATGGCTGAGGGTGCAATAATCTCTAGTCTCTACATAGCGGGCTGGTATAGGAGCGTCTTGCTATTCTGCGCCATAGCTGGCTAGTGATTCTCTTTTGGCTAGAAATGGCATTAATCATTATCTCCACTGGCGAAAATGGCACTTGACATCACCGAATGCAACGTTCATGTTGTGAGGATACATAAAATCAGGAAGATTACGCGAATTAGGTAGGCAAACGTGGAATAAAATAGGTGCCGGATGTTTTGGTTTTGGTGCTGAATCAGCAAACAGCAAATACGGAGTTCAACTAGACGATCTGGCAACTTTAGGCTGTGTGGAAGCAATTAGGTGCCAGATTCAGATATTAGGGTCGAATAAGCATTTTGGGGCTGATCAGCAATTAGGTGCCAGAAACAGTTTTTTAGGGACCAGAAACAAATATTCCCCGTTGCTGATGGTGAAGGTATCTTGTCACTTTGCAATTGTGCAATGTGCATCTTGCTCATCAGATGGGTTATTTAGAGCCAGTGGGATGATCCAGCGCATCTCGCGCCGATCGGTCGTTGTTCGCAGTGGGATGATGACACTCCAATCCACCCCTTCATGGTGGCCGCCCTCGGCCTCGGCTCGGCCTCCGTCTCCCAGACGCCCCCCCCCCCCCCTCCGACGGCAGACGGAGGCCTGGCGGGGGTGTGGCGCCGTCTGCCGACCTTCCATTGGCCGGTCGGTGACCTTGGTGTTCGTGTGTTCGTGCGCACTGCGGCCGCCTGGCTGGCCGCCCGCCAGCTTCGAACCGCCGCCGCCAGGTGTCTCGCCAGTCGCGATCGATACGGCTCGCCTAGGGCGGCCGCGGGGCGCGGGGCTCCTCCAGTTCGCGGCTGGATCCGAACGTAAGGTGGCACGCTGGACGGTGTCGCTGAAGCTGGTTCTTCACAAGAGGAGCGTTCTCGGAAAATGGTAACAAGCGTTTCCGGAAGCAATAATGCTGGTGAGTAGAACCACTCTTTTCGGGATTAGAGCTTGTGATGTTTGTTACTGTAAGTGCGTTGAGCTCATGACCCTGTTCCATGTGTGCGTGGGCAGGGCTCTACCAAGGGGATGTCGTTACGGCCTTGGGCTCTACCTCTCTTATACGGCCTTGGGCTCTACCGTTCTGGTACTTTCCATGCATTTGGCTCGGGCTGGACGGCCCATGGTGTTGGTGATGCCAGGTGATGCTCCACTCATCGAAGGGCGGTGGCAGCGGTTCGATTTTGGGTTTTTGCACCGTACTTTGTAAGATCTGCGTGACTCCGTCTGATACCATGGCTGATTGCCATCGCAGCTCAAGCTGTGGTCCATGAGAGTCACAGCCTACAGGTGTTTGTTGTGGTTTGTACCCTACAGCTCTTCGGACGTGTTCTGACCGGCTTCATCATTGATCCTGAGCTGACAATCTGGCTCTCGTGGAAAGTATTGATATCCATATCCGTACCTAATAATTGGAATAAGGAAATACCTATTGCTCCACTTCTTGGACTCAGCGACATGAATTAAAAAGTTAACATTTAGATATTAATTTCCGGATCCCTTTTGCTACCTTATTATCGAAATTATATATGTTACCACGACATATCAATCAGTCGGCACACGGTACCTGCCCTCCTCCACCCTGACCCCCCCCCCCCCCCAACACCTCCTCTGACCGCCTCGTGGTCCCATGCCCCAGAAGGGAGGCCCACTGCGTAGTGCGTAGTACGGGACCGGCACATGGCTCAGGCTGGGGAGTGAGGGCCGACCTTCGCTGGTCCATCTCTTCATAGAACTGCCGGCTCCGACTCACACCTGGTTCCCCGAACGTCAGTGAGTCTTTAGGGCGGTGAAATCGCCGCGAGACAGACCGTGATGCAACTTTGTTGCGAGTAAAAGCTTTGAGCTTGTGTCGTTTCCTGTTTTATTCTGATTAATTTTTATCTTTCAAATGTCATGCTAAAACTACCCGTCATGACTAAGTAATGAATGTTATTGTTGGCTCATGACTGACTCGTTTCCCGTGTTTATTTTGGTGAATATTCAGCTGTTCACTACCCGCCATATCGAAAACTACCTACCATGACTCATGATATAGTGAGGTTTGTCCTTGTTGTAACCTTGCTTTATACGTCCTTCGTCTAAGTCAGCTGTTCCGTCGCGAAGGCGCGTTATATTCAACTTTGGACGTATGTGACCGATAAGACGCGTTTACGATTGTATTCGGCACCTTTCGCCCATCTCACGCACACGCATTTGCGTCCGCGTGGCGTCCGTACTGCTTATTTACTTCCACGAAACTGGGTCATGAGGTATACTTCTTCCGGGTTCTCATCATCAGCTGTTTCCAGTTGTCATTCCAGCTAACTGCTGATATTGTGTAGCCGATTTAGAGTTTTTAGTCATGAAGTAGCGCGATAAAAAGATGCTTAAATACAGCTGTAAACACTTAGATCGCATTGCTCGGTCGTTGTGAAGATGTGTGAATAGTAGTGATGTCAATTTCAGAAATTTTGGAAACCAATACCAAACCGATACCGACCAAACCCACTGAGAGTATACCGAAACCGAACCGATTTTCAGAAATAGGGGGGAAATACCGACTAGATACCGAAATCAGCGAATTATCAGACATGTGCTTCAAACTTTCTCAAGACATATGATTAGCCTTGAAAGGTATCTAATACTTTAAAATAAGGGAACAAAACAAATCAGGCAACCTCTTAACTATTTGCACTGCAAAAAAAACATTCATAACTGTATTTTGTAACTATTAATATTCAGGTCAGTTATTTAACTGGAATGTGGATTCAAGTCATCTGCATAAGGTGTTAGAACAATAACTTGTCCATGCCTTAAAGGAAATAGTTCACTTTCACGAAATTATTTTTTTTTGCAACGATTTATGATTTTTTATGTTCAAAATAATCAGCAAAGAAAATAAAACCTTTTTATAACAAAAGATTTTTTTTCTATATTTTGATATAGGAAGAACTTTCCAGTTTCTGTAAGGCACAAGCGATCCAGTATGAAAAGAGCATGGGTCCCGAAAATTCTTCAGAAACAGAGAAATTATCGCAGCCACCGGCATTTGGGCGATCTGCTCGATCTGATAATGTTCCCCTGAATGTCCTAATTGATCAGTACGAGAATTTCTCTAGAGTTCTCGTAGATAATTTCTCTAGTTTCTGAAGAATTTTCGGGACCCATGCTCTTTTCATACTGGATGGAAATATATGCAAGGCACACATCCTCACCGCAAGACACCTTTTTCGGGACGAGAAATAGAATATCTTTGCCTAGGGTGATCGTTGGGCTGTAAAAGCTCCTGATTTATGCTCGTCTCAGCCCAAGCTACGGAACTGCTATTCCAGTTCAAAACCCATGTTAAAAAGTGAACTATTTCCTTTAACCAACAAACGTTCTTTCAATTCCAGTCATTCATTTCGAGTCCGGTCAAGACAGGGTTAAGTGTGTTATCATGATCCAAAAGTGGTGACCCCATTGACAATGATGAGCTACACCTTGGGCTACACCATTAATGTAAACAAAACCCATGATACCTACAGTTCAACCGTTCAACCCAAGTAGCATGGTGATTGGTGACGATACTGACGCAGCCAATTTTTCTTCATAAACAAATGTTTAACACAACAAAACTTGATAAATGATTACTTACGAGGCACACTGATAGATAGCAGACACCACTGTAATGATATCGCGATGAAATATAAGTAAAATGTCCATAATTTTACGGAAGCATTGACACACGTCACGTGTCATCTCTTCCATAATGGCGGCCTTAGAGGCGGCGGCCATTTGCATTAAGCTGTTTAAAATAAAGTTTTTCTTTTCTTTTCCTTAAGTCCACTTAAATCAAAATTCCTTGTATAAATTTTGACATCTTAAAATTAATTCAAAAAAGCTTGTAGGCCGTTTTTGCTGAAAAATGAAGTACCAGAAAAACAAAGTTGTTCAATTATTTTCAATTAGCTATTGAGCTACATCGGTACTTGGCGCAGCTGCGACATTGAAATGTTTTTAGATGTGTTCAGTTTTGAAACTGCTGTGTGCGAATCAAGCCAAAAACCAATTATATTTTATTAATGCTTATGATAACATTGCTAGCGATCTGTATCTGTTGAGGTGAGCAGGAAAGAGAACACTAATTGAAGAAAATAAATTATCCACAGGATCATGACAGGATCGCTCACTACAGAGGCTTTTGAAGTTGAGCGAAGTTGAAGATTTGTGGGATGATGATGAAGTGACAAATGCTGCCTTCAATATTAGATGATAATGGTGAATCTAGTGCTGTATTAAACAGGGTTTTGGATAATGTAATTGCATTGCAGTGAAATGGAGAGCAAGACAAGGTCAAGATCAATCACAGACTCCTCAAAACAAAGTCAAATTTGTTGCTAATAAATGCTTTGGAAATTTTGAGAAAGGCAGTTAAAGTATGTTTTCCAGCATACAGTGAGTAAAACATTAATTCATGTTCATGTCTTGCACATTGGCTTTCTTTGTAAGATAATTATCCTCGTGGTATTGGAATTTGCTAACACTGATAACTGATAAGTTGCCATTTAACATTGGTGGTCTGATGTATTTGATATTGCAGCTCATGTGTTTGCCCATTTGTTAGGACATCATGCATTTGGGAGAAATGTGTCATGATTGCCATTTTTTCTTCATCCAGTGTCATTTAGCAAATCAATTTTGAGTTCAGAAGGTTTATCAAAAATGCTTTCAAATCTTTTATGGCAGTAGTTGATTTTCATGATACCGACAAAATACCAAATGCTTTTGGTATATCATACCGAATACCGAATCGGTTTTGGTTCGGTATCGGTATACCGAAATTTTGGTAACCGATTGACACCACTAGTGAATAGCCAAAGCAGTCCATGGACATGGATATCGATATGGATATATGGATGTCCCGAAATGTCGTCCCGAAACGTCGTCCCGAAATGTCGTCCCGAGATGACCAATTTCTGTTCGTTCTTTCTGTTTGTTGTAAACACGAACAGAAAGAAAGATTGCTTTCTCTCGGATTGATTATAAAAATTGCACATTGCGTAGCATTTTATCCCTCTGCGAACTTGATGTCTTGATTGGAAACATGTCCAGACGGATTATACACTTCCACATCAAACGTTACTTATAAATATCTGATGAGAAGATATTTAGGGTAGCCTGGGGCAAGACGCCCCAGATAATTTATTTTGCTACATAACTTTTGTCCCACATCACCTGGAAGGCCAAATTTGTGCTCAATGCGTTCTTTGGACATTTTACTTTAAATTCCACCCCTCAAATTCATTCACTTATGATCGGACTCCTAGCTAGAAAGTGATTTGTGAAGCAACTGCAAATGGGGCATTTTGCCCCAACCCCAGGGCAAAACGCCCCACGGCCTGGGGCAAGAAGCCCCATACTCTAGATTAAAGAATAAACATGCTAGTTGACTTAAACCTTATATGAGAGGTCTGTTAGACCTTGGGAAGCACGGCACTGAAGTTAGCTCCTTCCATCCTATCAGGTGTTCAGCTATGACACTATTGTATGAGCAGGTTTTTCACCTGCCTCATAAGGCCAAATAATAAATTATTGCAATGGAAATGTTAACAAAATACTTCCTTTGCCATCCAGTTGCTGAGAAAAGTACATATAAATGCATAGAAACTTACTGTTAGCCAGCTACCGAACATTAGGAAGTGGGTAGTCCGAACAACACATGAGGTAAAACGCCCCATGGGGCGTTTTGCCCCGCGACCTACTGGGGCGTTTTACCCCATCACGTAGTTCGGTCAGAGAACAACGCCTTGCACTCCAGCATGGCATAATTTAACACGAACCAGCCCGGCATTAAAAGCGTTAGATAAAGTTGTTCAAAATATATAAAAGTCGTTAACCTGATGTGGACCATAAAAGAACGCCATGATGCATAAGCTGACAACAAAACATAAAAATCACTCCAAAAACACATTTTTGGCTATATCTCCCTAAAGAGACATCACAATTTTTCCCCAGTCTGCTCATATAATGATCATATAGTGCACGTTTTACAGAAGAGATGATGTTTCTCCAGAACCTTGCCAGTTCCGAGAAACATCGGTGAGGCGTTTTACCTCGGCGGGGCGACTTGCCCCGGTCTACCCTATTCTTATTCGCCGTTTCCTTATCCACTGCTCCTCCGCCCACGGTCCTGACAGTCAATCCCGCGCTATTTTTAGTTCCTAACGCACTGGGGCGGTACAGTGTGCGTGCTCGCGTGTCGTAAAACTGCAGGAAAGTCTTCGGCGCTCCCCGAAGACCGTCCTCGCTAAAACTGACCGCTTGCAGTTTGCACTCGTGGTGGTGTTCTCACTTGCCCGGATCCGTTCGTTGGCCAGAGTAGATTATGTTCAATTGAAAATTGAGCCAGCTGGCTCTCTATGTAAATGCAAATGTGGCGCATTCTTCGGTCGTCGTGAAGATGTGTGAATAGCCAAAGCAGTCCATGTATATATGGATATGGATATATGGATGTCCCGAAATGTCGTCCCGAAATGTCTGCAGACATTTCGAGTTGAGTGGAGATGCCTTGTGTAGTCGTAATTCATCACTGTATAAGGCAGTTGCTACTTAATTTCTAGCACGAACGTGCAGCGAAGTCGCGTTGTCTGTTAAATACCTATAAACAAAACAGTCATTGCCCGTCGTGGAACAATTACTTATGCGAAAAGTGAGCAATTAGAGTGGCGATGCATGACGAATATACACAAACTCAGGTTCGAGAAAGAACTCTGGCCTGGCGACACTCATCTTGTGCTCTATACAGTTCTCAGCGACTGGTATTTTGGACGGTGTACTTTATGGGATAAGAAGCGGCTGGCGCCATTTGCGCGGTGCTTTCCATATAAACACTGCAAAGCATCAAACAGTCCCAGGCTCCATGCGATTATGTAACCGACCCCGTTTTTGCTCGTGGCTCGCTTGCTGGCATACGAACTAACTAGTATCCGCCAGTTTTGTTAACATTGCACGCATGCTGCATAATGTTGCATAGATTAAGGCCTTTGGTCTATGGCCAATCGGACAGTTTTGTGGGTGGAGGAGGCTTGCATTCAAATTTATGGAGGATGGGAGGTGCAGCCGTGGGGATCCGACTCTTACGAATACGATAGCTCACCTTGCGTCGGCTCCTGTTGTCAGTAGCACTTGCATGCATACCCAGGATTAATATCGCTAGTTCCAATATCGTTAACGTAAATCAACATATAAGTTGTATGACATGCAAGGAATGCAATGCAAGGGATAACTTAAAAGGCGAGTGTTGACGAAGTGGAAAGGAAGGAGCAACATTCAATGGTGCTCTAAATTATACCTCGTCATTCTTTCCCGAGAATATCGATGTCCGTATTTACGTTTAGATTAATGACCATAAACATAAACAATTAACCGATGCTGTTAAAGACGTTTTGCTATGGACCCAATGACCCGATGCATACTTATGCCATGGTTATAACGCAAATAAGCGAGCACTTATTCTGGTTTGGACGTGTCCGACCTTCACCAATCATGTTATCCGGTCCCTGCAGCCGGCCCCCTGTTCCTTCCTTCTGCAGCCGTCACAACTCAGCGCGTATGCGAGTGTGCAGCGCTAAGCTACGCTTACAGCCATATGTAGTACTCAGCGGCCTTGGTCACTATTCGCGTCCATTCAGCGAGGAACTGACCTTCAGCCTCAGTACGCAATACGCAGGGGGTGCTGGGGCTGGCGTGCTATTCTGTCGAACATATTAACACGCTTAACTGCGGAACTGCCGGGACATTTGCGTCGTCTTCCTCCTGTCGCACCCAGTCTGTGACTGCAGAAGTGGGTCTCGTGTTCCACTGCAGCGTTTTAGTGCCGTATTCGTCACTTCCCGACCTTGCTGGGTTTCACCGATGGCAGCTGGCTGACAGCAGGCAGTGCACCGATGTGGGAATGTGGAAGGGGCAGGGTTGGGAGGGACGGCAGCGGCAAGGCTCTCCTTGGCACGTGAACCTTCTGTGCAGAATGAAACTGAAGAGAGGTGGGTTTGAACGGGGCTGAGGAAAAAAAGACGGTCATTTGGTGCCCGGAGGTGATTTAAGACTGTGATTTAAGATTATCACAGTCTTAGACGGTGATTTAAGATTATCTCTGATCGCAGGTGTATCTGTAAAGGTCGGAGACCTGCGACTGTCTGTCTCTGTGCCTGACTGTCTGTCTCTCTATTTCAGGTGTATCTGTGAAGGTGTAGGTGCTCAGTGTGTCTGTATGTCTTGCTGCCTATGCCAGGTGTCTCTGCCTGTGTGGCTGTCTCTCTATTTCCGGAGTGTCTGGGTGGGGGAGCTGCGGCTATGTCTTCGTGTCTGACTGTGTGTCTGTCTCTGTGTCTGTCTGTCTGTCTGTCTCTCTATCCCAGGTGTCTGTGAAGGTCGGAGAGCTGTAGCCATGTGTCTCTGTGTCTGTCTGTCTGTCTGTCTCTGTGTCTGACTGGCTATCTCTCCATTCCAGGTGTGTCTGTTTCCGGCTGTCTGTCTGTCTCTGTGTCTGTCTGACTGTGTGTCTGTCTCTATTCCAGGTGTGTCAGTGAAGGTAGAGCAGCTACGGCTATGCTATATGTCTGTGTCTGTCAGTTCCAGATGCTGTCTGTCCGTCTCTGTGTCTGACCGGCCGTCTCTCCATTCCAGGTGTGTCTGTGAAGGTGGGGGAGCTCTGTGTGTTTCTCTGTGTCTCTCTGTGTCTGACTGTGTGTCTCTCCATTCCAGGTGTGTCTGTGAAGGTCGGGGAGCTGCGGCCGCGGCCAGAGTTGGCCGACAAGGCGGACAGCTCGGCTGTGCCGTGCGTGTTCGCTCCCGACGACAGCCGCGTGGCCTGGTCCTGCGGAGACCGAAAGGTGGTCATCCTGCCCTGGAACAAGCACAAAAACTGCCTGTGAGTACCGGTGGGCCGTGAGCATACTACATTGTGTGTTGTTGATGAGTGGTGGTCAGTTAGGTGGGAAGTGCGACTCACGCTTCAACTGCACCCCATTACACGTAACGGTTACGGAAGTGTAGCCAACTGCGTATTTCTCACGCACTCGTTGCGTAAAACCGCGGCCGGAAGGGGAGAAGGGGCGAGTGACCTGGTGTGTGTGGGGGGGGGGGGGCTGTGGAGGGGGGTCTGCATCACAGGAGGTGTAAGATTCACGAGCGCTTGTCGACGGAGCGGGGAGGGTTCCGGTCTTTCTCTCCACGCTCCACGCGCAGTTGACAGCTGGCATGCCTAGTATCTGGGACGCCAATGGCTTTCGTCCAACAGTGCACAGTGCGCAGTGGACAGGGATCTGCCGGAAAAGTATATGCAGGGATAAGTGGGGCGTTTTGGATTGTGTGCAATAGACCATAGCAGAACAATGCCTTCCGTAAATGTAGCAAAACATTCAAAGCAGCTGGTAAAAGGCGCACTGCACCAGGCTGGGGCCTGTCGAACTTACTAAAAACCTGGCTACAACAACGATATATTCACTGTGACTTGCGGAACAATAGTCAACCACCTGTCTATTAATTGTGGTGTGTATACTGTATAGTGTATACCATATACCACTATATAAACTGGTCTATGTGAAGGTATGTATATGTATCCCTTTCCACATTGAAAACTTCTGTTGCCGGAACACTAGCGAATGAGGTACCCCGTTGCCATGCGTTCCAGTGGCGTGTTGTCTGTGGTCCTTTGTGAAGGTTTTTTTGTCGTTTCGTCCTTGGTAGCCCCAGACTCCGGGTCAATAGCGCCGGTCATTGACTGCCGTTGTCCACGCTCGGAACCAGGGCTCTTCGTGTAATGTTAATGCCACGGTATGGTTCGTACCAGCTCTGCTTCAGTGTGCACCACACGGCGGACGTTTTTTTTTAGTAGGCCACTAATCAATACAAAGTTCCAAAGCTTATTTACTGAGCCACCACTGCGACCTGGAGCTCCTTTGGCTACTGCCCATTTGTGGTCTGATTCGGTCCATTCCCTGGCTCCGCCTCTGTCGCCGCGTCCCGGTCAATAAGGGTGTCGGTTACATGGCTGGCCTGTCTGCTTTGACCTTTCCTATACCCTGCGCCATCGCGCCACCAGGTGATAAAAAACGCCACAAAAAGTGGTCCAAGTGGCGCGTGCCAGATCCCAACCGGATCAGACCTTCTCATCTACAAATTATTTCGTTATTTATTTGTTTACTGGCGAAGACTCACGTGGGCTCCAACGTGACCTGACGGCCGCGACCGCAGCATCGGTGTGCTCTGGTGGTAGCTGACGTTTCGGGTCTGCCTGCCAGGAATCCCAAACGTCAGGATGCGCCTCTATGCGTGTCAGCGAGTGAGGTGCAGACTGGCCCTGATTTCCTGAACGAGCGTTATAATTTTTTCCGATGGCTGTAGTCTATATCGGCCGTGTTCCAGATAACGGCGAATTTCTTGTATAAAATAAAGTCTTTGAGATAAATTCGCGTATGAGGATGATAAAGTAATGGCCATTGTACATTATTCGAGTTGTTGATTCTTTGTCAGAGAAAGCTCATTAATTCGTTGTGCACCTTATCATCGTTTACTGTTCAGCGGATGGTTTCTCAGCCGTCCTTAACCCGGCGGCCGCTGGGCCTCCGCGCCACCCGCCGGCCGCTGGGGGGGGGCATATAGTTGCCCCCCCCCCTTTACTTCTGCGACGATATCGTCGTAACGCGAAAAGATAGAGAAGCGAAACTTTGCACACATCTTCCTGAATACCTAGCCGAGGTTGTGTCAAAATTTGGTGTTGATCCCATTTGAAATGACGTCACAGTGACGTCATATGTGAAATTATAGATTTACGACTCTCATATTCCTCACGATACATCAGATATAGGGGACCGAATATAAACGACCGATTATTGGTCAGAAACTAGATGGAAGTGTAGTTAGATGTTTTAGGATGACAGCAGGTGCTGACTAGTTCATTTACAGTTGAGTTTCATGCTCAGCGTCGTCAGAAACGGTCCATATCGGAAAACGGCAAAACTTTATGACGTCACTGTGACGTCATCTTAGGTGCTACAACCACCAAACTTTTCTCAAACATTGCCTAGGTATTCATTTGAAGCTATGCCAAGTTTCACGTTCGTAGGTCATCAGGTTTTGGAGATATTTCACAAAACGTAAAGGGGGGGGGGCAACTTTATGCCCCCCCCCCCCCAGCAGCTCGTGGGTTAATTGGTAAAATCTGACGTCACATACCGTGAGACTCGGGTTGCGACTTGCGATTCGTTTCTGATGCAACACCGAAGAGGGAATAGCCGTTACTCGGTAGTCTTGTGTCTAGGTTCATTAGAAATACTGAGAAAACATGATGCCATGGTAGCATGATGAAACTGCATTGCGTTGCTCGTGCGGAGTACAATAACGATGAATCCTATCCTACCTCAGGCCTCTCCAGTTATTGGTTATACTTATAGGTATGATAGTGGAGGTCACATGCGATCCCAAATGTATTAACGTTTTTTAATATAAATAAATTTACAGCTAAATTACAGTTATCTTCTTCGCCCTTATGTTTTCATTCCTTACCGTAACTGGATTTACCTCCATGTCGCATTATTTTTTTCAATAAAATTCAACATGCTAAGGACAAAATTTCTCCTTTTTACGATCCAAACTCTTTGCAAACTCAGTCTGATCCCGTGTCTAATCTGACCTCATGTGACACTACGTGACCCGACCCCCTCTGACTCCGTGTTCCGCCGTGTTTCAGTGTGCGGGACAACTGCCGCGATGCGGACGGCAGCCAGCTCTGTGACCAGGAGGTGGTCCTCTCCACGGGCCTGGAGGTGTGCGCCATGGCCTTCTGGCTTGGCCTCCGTCAGCCCACCGACGGACGGCGCGGCTCCTGGAAAAGGTCAGTGGTGGGGGTAGGCGCGAGGGGAGCTCCTGGAAAAGGTCAGTTCAGTGGTGGTAGGCGCGAGGGGAGCTCCTGGAAAAGGTCAGTTCAGTGGTGGGGAGTGTGGAGAGGGGACGGGGAATGGAGAAGCTGGGAGAGGCGAGGCGACGGCCAGTGCCTGAGACTACAAAGTCATTAGTGCTGGCTGTTTTAGCACTACTATGTATAGCCAGGAGAATAATAGAGGAGGATGAAGCAAGCAAGAGTTTATAACTGAAAAGCTGGAAATGAGAGGTATCCCAAGAATACTCATCGTGAAAAGCGGGAAAAGGTGAGCTGTCATCAATAGTTGAATGTGTCTTCAGTCTCGCGTGTCATCATCTACACAGGAACCCGGAGTAGCGCGAAACCGTAACAATTAAACGATATTTGCTATCAATATCCTGTGACGTGGAACGCTTACAGATCCTATCAGCTGATGTAATGTCCGTTCCCGTGCTGTAATTTATCAGACGTCATCAGCTATCAGACATGTGTCAAATAACGTCACTGGCGTCACATATCACTGTTGTGACGCACGGTGTTAAGGTCGGCGTTGTGTGCTTGTCGGCCAGCGAATAATTGTGTGCGTAATTGCAGTAAGCATACGTCACACGAGTCGCTGGCGTAAAGAGGTACTGAATTAGTCATTAATACGGAGCGCAAGGCACTGGCTTGCAAAGATGCAGAGTCATTCTCCACAGTCTGTGCAGACTAGGTCGTCCCAGGTCCACACGTGTCGACACATACCATACAGTACAACGTCGCAGTACCTATTTACCTACATTCCTCGCCTTACCCAGAACCGCCAGTTGACTCGCGCTATCACAAATGTGTCAGTAAATAAGTGTTCGGGTTACCGATGATGACGCACGGCCCGGCGCTCTGACAGTCGTCAACGACACATGGCACTGTTGATTTAAACTGCGGTGAACCGAGCTACCGCGACCGAGGAGATGACCATAGCATGCTGTGAATGCTGGGGCCGGCAGGGAGGGAGCGGGCTCATCGCGCGATGGGCTGATGTTACTGGGCTCGCGGCTGGTGTCATGGGCCCGGTGCCCCTCACCCTGTCCCCCTCCTCCTTGACCCCCCTCCCCCCCTGCCGTACCGCTTCATACCGCCCGGCACCAGTGCAGTGGCCTGACTGTGGTATGTCCGTAAACAGTCAACACGCCGGGCTGACGCTCCAGTTCGCTGTGGCGTGCAGCGAGCATATCTGTGTTCTGGCCAGGGGACGAGTGGTGCTCTAAGGAGAGTTGCGAGCATATCGATGTTATAACTAAGATTATGGTGCTCTGACGCACTCACACCTGACCAAGGCCGAGGACAGCTCGGACGTCAGAGATCGTGTCTGCCTCACGGATGGGGTAGACGACGGCTGGCTTTACGTTGTATCACGTGCTGTCCCTAAACACGCCCTTATTTGTATTGAGTATGTTTATATTCCGTCCTCTGAGCGAAACTATGAGCGTCAACTCCAGCCGATGTCTGCAAGATTATTGGCCGTGAATGCAGATGTATCAGTTACGGGTTTCTTTACACTAAATTCTGTTCAGAATTATAGATCATGGCGGGAAACCTACTACGCCACATTCAAATAGTTCTGCTTAATCTTTGAGCTTTATGCTCATAAGTCATAACCCATGATCTTTTCCAATGAGCATTTCGTTTCATTGATGGCATTTCTGCCGAACTCGACTGCGCAATATACATTCGCTGTCGTAGTAGGAAGCGATTTAGAGGCGTCGGCCCTTCTCGATTGCAGGCCATTGAAGCAATCGGCTTTGTTCGGTCCATCAGCATCATTTGACAGGCGCTTAGATGCGCAACTAATATGACGTGTCTCGCTGATTTATTGAAAGCAGATTCTATTGCTCCCCTGAGTAGGAAGTGCGGTTGCCAGGTCAATTCGACCAAAGCTGAGTTATTATCATATGGAGTAAAGCTTCTTTATGAATGATTGGTGCTCATTTTTCAGCATTTTTCGCGGTCCTGTAAACGTTACAAACATTACCTAATGACAAACGTTACATAATGACAAATCAAGCGTTACCAATTTATAGGCTTCCTCTCTCGCGGACATTGGCCGTGCCGCCCACTGACTCGTGCAATTCGGGCCTCTTGCACAGGGCGGACCAGACGCTGATCCCATCTCGCACGCTGCCACTGGTCACTGGGGCTCGGGCGCGTGGGCCTGCGCATGGACCGAGCACGACAGGACTGGGTTGTTGAAGGGGGGGGGCACTGTATAGGCTGCCTGCTATTCCGAACGCAGGTTGTGCGGTGCTGGTCTTCGTACAGTGATGACTGAGGCTCTGTGTTGTGGATTGGTGGGATGACCTTCTGTTGATGTGAGGTTTGCACATCGCTCCAGGATAAGCGGATGTTAGCGAGCGTGATTAACCAGAAACTAATTAAGACCCATGTTAGCACCGGCGGCTGCAGGCCGGGCCGCCCGGACCTCCGAGCGGGCCATGTGGCGGCCGGCCGACCACGTGGCGCTCGGGGCTATGCCGGCACTGAGCTGGCTCATTGTAAGCGGCCCCGTGATTGGTTGTGTGGGCTCCTGCCCTCGGGGCGCCGGCGAGGTGACCTCGGGTCGGCGCACGGGGCTCGAGGGAGTTCGCTCTGGATGCTCGGCGGGGAAGTGCTCGCTGTGTGGGTGGAAGTGGTGCTCTGGCTGTGGTGTGGTGGTGGTGCACAATACAGCAAGTGAAAATATCTTAACTGGTGTGGAGAGGAGCTGGACCAGTGGAAAAGGGGACGCGACAGTGAACAGCAGCGAGTCTTCTCAGCGTGCGAGTAGCCGATCATTTCCTTTCATCCGGGACTCATAACACGGCCTCTTCCGGGGTGTGTGAGGGAGGCGGCCACAGTGTCTCGCCATCGAGTCACTGAGCTTAAACTCGTTCCCCGGGTCTTGCCATCGAGGCTCGGGTGCGGGGTCTCCGCTCAGACAGGGGTGCGACCAGTCGGCTCCGGCTAACCTTGCCATCGAGGCGCCGGAGTATCAGTTGATCTGTCCGATTACAGTGGTCTCGCCATCGAGAGGCTGGAATCGGGCAGCGGCTGGCGTCTTCCTCACCATCCTGATCTACCCATCGCTCTCCTACAGTCCTTGTCTATCATCCGGCTAAATAAGTGTCGTTGGCGTGTGAAATACCAGAGGACACGTGGCGACATTTCTGGTCCTCCGGGCCGGATCGCGACCAGTGACATCAGCAGGAGACGATGGGAATAGAAAAAGAAGAAGAAAAGGACGTCAGGGGGCCGAGTGCTCCCGTGGATAAAGATTCTAGTGACGCTAGAGAACAAGAACTTACCGATCTGCGAAGACTCCGGGGCAGCAAGCGGGCTGCCGCAACAAGAGCCTGCAAAGCGATTGAGGTGGAAATAGCCAGACGTGCCAATAGCAGTCGCATCCAGGAGGTAAACGGAAGGCTGAAAGAAGCTGTTGCTGCATTGAGAAAGGTACACGAGGATTACGAAAGCAAGCTTGATGGCGCAGAGTTCGAGGAAGCTCGAGAATACGCAGATCGATTCGAGGAAGAAGAACTAATTGTCCAGGGGAAGATCCAGCTGTACCTTCAAGAGTTGGAAGAAGCCAAGTCATCAGCTGCCACCTCCCGTCACACTCGAAGTCGTGCCAAGTCACACACGTCAGCAGGTACCGCTGTGTCAGTTCGATCCAGAGAGGCTGCTGTGGAACTGGAGGATGCTGATCGGAAGCTGCATGACATCAGAGCTCAGCTGGAAGAAAGCCGTCTTCTGGAGGAGCGGAACAGGGTGCTACAGCTCAGAATAGCTGAAGAGGCCCGCGACAGAGCTGCTCGGAAGTTACACATGTATCAGGCTGCGGAAGACGAATTGAACTGGGATCGTCGGCATGATTTCGACGAAGCAGCTGTCAAAGGAAGAAAGACATCTGCTGAAGGTGCGGGGGTAGATCAAGCTGCCGAACCACCGCATCGCACGAGCGTACCCGACTATGTGCCTGGTCCAAGACCACAACCACAAGGACCTAAGGCTGCTCCGGAAGTGGAGGTGGATGGTTCATCTCTGAACCCAGACAACTGGACATCAAGCAGCAAAGGGCAGGAGAAGCATGGGCATCCACCTCCTGGGATGTCAGCTTTTACCAACAGTGTTCCACGTCTTAATTTACCGCGGTTCACAGGCGAACCAAGTGAGTGGCCGCGCTGGATCAGTCTCTTCAGAGCACTGGTTCACGATCAGGCATCTCTCTCTGACACGGAGCGGATGGCGCATCTACAGCAAGCAGTAGATGGAGTCGCCCATCAAGCCATCGAGGGATTCTTGTTCGATGGCAAGATGTATCACCAGGCGTTGGCAAGGCTGCACGAGCGTTTCGGTCGAGAAGGCGACATCAGTCAAGCATATCTCAGTTCCATGTTTGCGACCCCAGCTCCTTCAATCAACAACATCGCCTCAGTGGAGAGGTTCAGTTCAGCTGTCAGCAACACTGTGCTGACGCTGCGCGCTCTGAACCACTACAATGATCTGAGAGCCATCGAGAATCTGCGTCGAGTGGTATTGAAGCTTCCTGCGGAGTTGTCCTACCAGTGGGGACGAGAAGTGCATCAGATGCATCCCAAGCAGCCCGATCTGGAGATCTTCAGCAAGTGGCTGGAGACAGAGACTGCCATCTTGAGAAACTCGGCCAACCATAACCGCGATCCAGAAAGAAAAAGGCCATCCACGAGTGCACGGGAGACCTCGGCGCGACGAACAACTCTGACTACGTCGGCCACGTCTTCCCAGACGGAAAACAACCGACGTCGCTGGTTCTGTGTCCTGTGCAAGGAACAGCACAAGCTTCAGGATTGCACGGAGTTCAAGTCGAAGACGGTGGAGGAGAGGCTGGTCGTAGTGAGCAAAGAACGGCTGTGTTGGGGCTGCCTGAACAAGGGTCACTTCATGAGGGATTGCCGCTCTGCAAGACGATGCAACTTGAATGGATGTAATGCATCTCATCACCGACTCATACATGTGGACAGAAGCGCTGCTGGCGATGAAGAAAGCCAAACAGAACCAAAAACAGTGGCACGAGAAGGAAGTCGCATCGTCGGCACGGCTCTCACAGAGACGACAGACACACTGCTGCAGTTGGTGCCGGTGCGGATTCACGGCCCAAATGGGGAGAGAGACGTAGTGGCACTGCTGGACCCGGGAGCGCAGACATCGCTCTGCTGTGAAGATGTCTTGGAAGAGGTTGGGGTCCCTGGAGTCCGAGAGAATCTGCAGCTACAGAACATCGAAGGAAGCGGTACCAGACAGTCGTCTCTTCGAGTTCAGCTGACGGTCAGTCCTCTGAGCACAGCAACCAACAGCAATCGAATCGTCGTGCCCGAGGTGTGGTCTGTGCCAAGGTTGAACGTGGCCCCGCCCAGCGTGAGCAGCAAGCAGCTTCGCAGCTGGAAGCACTTGCAGGACCTGGACCTACACCAGTACAACGGCGCACACGTCGAGCTTCTACTTGGTGCCAACATTCTGGAAGCTGTGCTGCAGCGAGAGGTCAGGGTGGGAGGCCCCGGAATGCCCGTCGGTATCCGGACAGACTTTGGCTGGACTCTGACGGGATCGATATCCACCCTGATTCCAAGCACAATGCGGCAAGTCATGTTCGTGCGTCGACGTGCTCCCGAAGACGCTCTGGAGGGTCTGCAAGAGTTGGTCCAAGACTGGTGGACGACCGAGGCCTTCGGCACCATGATCAACAGCTCTGATGCACGATCTCAAGAAGATCTCAGAGCTATGCGAATCTTGGATCAGCAGACCAGGAAGGTGGGGGACAGATATGAAGCTGGACTTCTGTGGGGTGAAGACGAACCGATGTTGCCGGACAACTGGAACCAAGCGTACCGACGTCTTCAGTCCATCGAGAGGAAACTCAACAAGCAGCCAGAACTGGCTACAAGGTACCAAGCCATCATCGACGGATATGTGAAGGATGGTCACGCAAGGAAGCTCTCAGCAGAAGAAGCGGACGAACCGAAGGAGAAGCGTTGGTATCTGCCACACCACGCAGTAGTGAACCCGAACAAGCCAGGGAAGCTGAGAATCGTCTTCGACGCTGCGGCAACATACCAAGGTGTATCACTGAACTCGAAGCTCATCACAGGTCCAGATCTACTACAAAGCCTTCCTGGGGTGATCATGCGCTTCAGGGAAGGTCTGATCGCTGTGACAGCGGACATCAAGCAGATGTATCATCAGGTGAGGATCCGGACAGAAGACCAGCCTGCATCGAGCTTTCTATGGCGAGATATGGAGCGACACCGCAAGCCTGACGTCTATCAGATGGAGGTGGTCATCTTTGGCGCGAAGTCATCACCGGCAACGGCCAGCTACGTGCTGAGAAAGGCACTTCTGGACTATGGAGCGGAGACAGACAAGGTTCTCAGCAGAAGTCCCGAGCAACTGGCAAAGTCGTTCTACATGGACGATTGCATGTTCTCTTGCATGACGGAAGACGCCGCCAAACAGCTTTACGCTGACGTGAAGGAGGCACTGGAGAGAGGAGGTTTTCACCTCACGAAGTGGAGAAGCAGTTCCCCCGCTGTGCTGAAAGGCGTTCCAGAGAGTGAGAAAGCCAGCGCCTCTGCGAGCCTATGTCTCAGGAGCTCGCACACCGCTGAAAAGACGCTGGGCATCGCATGGGAGGAAGACGAGGACACATTGGGGTTTCGTCTCCAAGCCAAAGAAGTGAGTGCAACCAAGCGTGGTGTGCTCAGCAAAGTGTCAACAATCTTTGACCCTCTGGGGATCGCTGCTCCTGTTACCGTGAGAGCAAAGATGATGATGCAGCGACTCTGGTGGAAACATCTGGAGTGGGACGAGCCACTACCCGAACCTGAGCTGAGCCAATGGTTGGAGTGGCTGAGTGAAGCAGAGAAGCTGAACGAAGTCGTGATGCAACGCTGCGTGAACCCCAGCGGCCCAGGGACACTGCGACGCCAACTTCATGTGTTCTGCGATGCGTCAGAGAGTGCGTTCGGCGCTGTGGCATACTGGAGGACAACTTCGAGCGATGGGTTACACCACTGTCGCTTCCTGATCGGCAAGTGCCGAGTCGCTCCACTGAAGCGACTATCAATTGTCCGTCTGGAGCTGCAAGCAGCCGTTCTTGGAGCGCGTCTGGTGGCTACCGTCCTCGGTGAGATCACTCAGCCACCGGATGACATCTTCTGCTGGACGGACAGCAAGGTCGTTCAGCAGTACCTTGGTAATGAAACCCGACGGTTCAAGACCTTCGTGGCCAACCGACTGGCTGAGATTCACGAGCTGACCCACAACGCGTGCTGGCTCCACGTTCCTGGGAAGCTCAACCCCGCTGACGACTGTTCCAGAGGGGTTTCGGTGCTCATGCTCAGTCAGGACGGCAGGTGGCTGACGGGTCCCACCTTCTTGAGGGAGGACGTCAGCCAGTGGCCACCTCAAGAGGAGCTAGCCCAGCTGGCACAGGATGAAGAGATGCGGGACGCGCTGGTATTCACGACTACCAAGTGCACATCAGAGGAACCGATTCCAGCGAGGTTTTCATCCTGGGGGAAGTTCAAGCGAGTCGTTGGATGGATGATGCGCTTTACGCGCAACATGAAGGCGTGTCTTTCAGGACAGCTGCCGAAGGCCACCGGACCACTCTCACGTTCGGAACTGCAAGCAGCGGAGGTGTGGGCCGTTGCCAGGGAACAGGCGCAGTCCTACGCTGAAGAAGTGCGCTGTCTGACGCAGCAACGGCCGCTGCCTACGTCCAGTTCTCTGCTTCCTCTGGCCCCGTTTCAGGACGAGGACGGCCTGGTCAGAGTCGGGGGACGCATCGGCAAGGCATGCATCTCGGAGGAAGCCAAACACCCAATCATCCTTCCACGGCAAAGTGAGCTGGCTCGGCTTGTCATCAAGCACGAACACACTCGTCATGGTCATGCAGGAGCTGAGCACACGCTGAACTTGGTGCGCCAGAAGTACTGGATTCCGCAAGGACGCTCAGCCATCAAGGCGCAGCTTCGTGACTGCTCCTTCTGTCGCCGTCGCAGGGCCGCCCCTGTGCCACCGCGGATGGCTGATCTCCCTCGGGAGAGACTGGAAGCTGGACGGCCATTTCGAAACGCTGGTGTCGACTTCTTCGGGCCGCTGCATGTGAAAAGATTCAGGAAAACAGAGACCCGATACGGACTGTTGGTGACTTGTCTGGCGACGCGAGCTGTACATCTAGAAGTGGCCCACTCATTAGATACAGACAGTTGTATCATGGCCCTCAGAAGATTCTTTGCTCGCAGATCGCAGCCGGAAGTCATCTTCTCAGACCGTGGGACAAACTTCGTCGGCAGCAACCGTGAGCTTCGTCAAGAGCTCCGAGGGGTTCTGGCGCAGATGCCAGAGAAACTGAGTTCCTACGAAATTGACTGGCGCTTCAATCCACCAGCCGCAAGCCACATGGGTGGGGTGTGGGAACGCATGGTCAGATCTGTAAAGACGTGACTGCAAGTCGTAGTCGGCTCACAGGTATTGACGGACGAAGTTCTGCTGACCGTGTTTGCAGAAGTTGAACACATGGTGAACAGTCGGCCGCTTACCTACGTAAGCTCCGACCCAACTGACGCCGAGGCGCTCACACCCAATCACTTTCTGTTGGGTCACGCTTCTCATCATCTAGCGCCAGTTCTGACAAGAAACGGAGACTTGAGCAGTCGTCGGCGTTGGAGACAAGCTCAAGCAGTCGCTGAGCACGTGTGGCGGAGATGGACGCGAGAATACGTGCCTACTTTGTCGCGCAGAAGCAAGTGGCACCGAGAAACCAGAAACCTACGCGAGGGGGATCTGGTTCTCATGACACACAAATATGCCCAGGGGGTCGTGGCCATTGGCTCGTATCACAAGAGTATTTCCTGGAGAAGACGACATAGTGAGGTCTGCTGAACTGAGAACCTCTGGCGGGAGAATCTACACCAGACCTGCAATCAAGCTATGCTTCCTAGAAGAGGACTGTCAGTGACTTTGGCGTCGGAATCAAGTGACGCCCAGGTCATCTCGCCAACGAGAGGCCGAACACCATCGACCCATCCGTCTACTCCCAGTGGCCTCGCCATCGAGGGGCTGGGAGAGACAAAAACATAGGCATCTCCGCAACCGTGAGGTGAGATAAACCAGCGGGGCTTACACGATCCTGACACATCGCTATCAAGCACTAGAGGACCAAGGGTCCTCTGAGTCTGGAGGCTCACCAGCGTCTCTCCATCTCCAACGTGGGAGGCATTAGCCTCCGCGAGCGCTGCAGCGGCCTCGGCGCAGGCGGCGGTGGCCTCCTCGGCCGCCTCAGCACCGGTGGCGGCAACCTCCTCGGCTACACCAGCTCGGGCGGTAGCTTCCCCGGATGTGGCGGTTTCTGCTTCATGGGCGGCAGCGATTCGTCTAGCAGCGACGACGTCGCCAGTTGCCTTGGTGCGTCGGTGGGGATATACCACTGATCCCCATCATTAATCGTTGTTTGACGAAGTTGAAGTGTTTTTTTTCTTTCTTCTGTTTCATGTCATACTTGCTTGTGTTTCAAGAAATAGCATCGTATTTGTTGGAATATGAAATGGTTTATATGTGTTAGCGACGCGATGTGTACGGCAGCACGCCGGTTACCTTTCGTGAGTGTTGTCCTGCAGTGCAACACGGTGCGGGGGGATGTTAGCACCGGCGGCTGCAGGCCGGGCCGCCCGGACCTCCGAGCGGGCCATGTGGCGGCCGGCCGACCACGTGGCGCTCGGGGCTATGCCGGCACTGAGCTGGCTCATTGTAAGCGGCCCCGTGATTGGTTGTGTGGGCTCCTGCCCTCGGGGCGCCGGCGAGGTGACCTCGGGTCGGCGCACGGGGCTCGAGGGAGTTCGCTCTGGATGCTCGGCGGGGAAGTGCTCGCTGTGTGGGTGGAAGTGGTGCTCTGGCTGTGGTGTGGTGGTGGTGCACAATACAGCAAGTGAAAATATCTTAACTGGTGTGGAGAGGAGCTGGACCAGTGGAAAAGGGGACGCGACAGTGAACAGCAGCGAGTCTTCTCAGCGTGCGAGTAGCCGATCATTTCCTTTCATCCGGGACTCATAACACGGCCTCTTCCGGGGTGTGTGAGGGAGGCGGCCACAGTGTCTCGCCATCGAGTCACTGAGCTTAAACTCGTTCCCCGGGTCTTGCCATCGAGGCTCGGGTGCGGGGTCTCCGCTCAGACAGGGGTGCGACCAGTCGGCTCCGGCTAACCTTGCCATCGAGGCGCCGGAGTATCAGTTGATCTGTCCGATTACAGTGGTCTCGCCATCGAGAGGCTGGAATCGGGCAGCGGCTGGCGTCTTCCTCACCATCCTGATCTACCCATCGCTCTCCTACAGTCCTTGTCTATCATCCGGCTAAATAAGTGTCGTTGGCGTGTGAAATACCAGAGGACACGTGGCGACAACCCAGAAGGTGCACAGAAGGCGTGTTCAAGATCGAGGGATATAAAAAGGAACATTTATGTTTCAGCCTAACAAGAGTGAGGTTTGCAGGAAGGTTCGCGATTCGAGCAGGATGCCCTCCAACTGCAGTGTTTGCAACTTACATAACTGGACGCTTCAATGATAAATAATCCATGCGGATCATGAACGTTTCATGCTAAACGGGCCACTGCAGAACTCTCCAGAGTGGAGTGTTTGTGGGCCGGCGCTCTTGCACGAATTTGGCCCAAGCGGTGACAATATGGCAACGGCGGTAGCGGAGAGGCACGCTGTTATTTCGATAATACCCCGGACAGGCTCATAACCGGCGCGGCGGCGATACCGAGCGTGCCGTGCAGATGAAATACGGTCCGCAAATATGCGGCACGGCGGCATTGCTGGAGAGCCGGGTAGTCATATTATCAGTCTGGCATTCTGCGGCGCTGTTTCATATGGCTGAATGGAAATAGTTGTAGACGCGGGACAACGGCTAAATTACAAAAGCGTGCTAAAAGACGGCATGCTGCGAGCAGGCAGACCGACAGACAGACCGACAGACACCGTCAGACAGACAGCCAGAGCCTTGAGTTTTATTGTCTCTTGCACCCTCCCGTTACGGCCTTGCATGATAGCCATGACTTGATGAGTTCCATGCACGATTTGCCGGCGGTTATGTGTTCACTCGTTCTGGCTAACGTTGGGGCCGACGCTAGCCTGAGGCGCTGGACTCTCGTAGCTGACCCCGTGGGCGGCGTTGGTAGCTGGAACGTCGGTGTCCGGACAAATTGCCGAAAGGCGATTTACCGAATGTCATTTTGCCGAATGCATTTCGCCGAATGTCATTTTGCCGATGTGCTTTTTGCCGACGTGTCAAAAAGTCGAAATGCTAAAAGTCGAAATGCCATTTGCCGACATGCCTTTTTGCCGAAATGCCAATTTGCCGAAATGCCTATTAGTCGAAATGTAAATTTGCCGAAATGCGATTTGCCGAAATGTCGATTAGTCGAAATATCAATTAGTCGAAATGTCAATTAGTCGAAATGTGAATTTGCCGAAATGTCAATTTGCCGAAATGTCAATTTGCCGAAATGTCAATTTGCCGAAATGTCAATTTGCCGAAATGTCAATCTGCCGAAATGTCAATCTGCCGAATTGGCAGTTTGCCGAAATGTCAATTAGTTGAAAAATGTCAATCTGCAAACCTAGGCTAGGTTAGGTTAGGTTAGGTGGTGCTTATTTACTTAGGACCGATCACCAGTTTACTTTTGGTGCAATCCCCAAGTAAGAAGCAAATCACATGATATCCTTTGACCACCTGATTTCATAACTAATAATTATTCATGGCACAAGCAAGTTTAAAAGCACCAATACCATGTGGAAATAAACATCAAATTGCTCGCGGCGAAGCAGTGCAGTGCCGTAGGCAATGCCTTAGGAAAGATTACAGGCAAAGGTAAGTCAAATATTTTTAGGTCAATCCTCGCCGGCCGAAGGGGAGGGGTACGGGTGCCGAACCCCTATAGTTTTTTTTCGCGATAGCTCCAAACACGCTGGCGATAGAGAGCTGAAACTTGGCATACCTGACCTTTAATTCAAGCCGGATTTTTGTACACCAACCGCATTTTCGGGTCAGGTCAGGCCACCGACCTATGACGTCATAAGTGAACCTCTGCACGGTCTTCAGATGTCGCAACTTCGCAACGCCCTCACGGCCAGAGGAGCTTTCACAGGGAAATGAAACTTGCAGGACCTAATATCCATTACGAGTCTCACAGCTTGTATATCTCAGATTTTCCTTAAGGTTATTTGAGGTCAGGTCATTTTCGTGACCTCGTTATAATGCATTATAAGTCAAGAAGAAAAATGAAAACTGCTATTCTGGCGCCGGGAACGACCTCTAACTATCTCAAGCCCACAGAATCGTGATTTGACGCACTCCTTGCAAGGTTAGATGCGTAACTTTTGCAATGTTGACCTTGCGTGACGTCATTTATGACGTCATCAAGGTCATATTAGTTTTTCGTCAATAACTCCCGATCAAATTGAGCGCTAGCGAGTCGGAAAAGCCACCAATGGACTCAAGAAGACCTGCCGAATCGAATGATATGCGACATGACCTCTTTCCACCAACTTCATGACCTGGGGGTGCTGACCTGACCGTGACCTGAGGTCAACACCCTAAGTTGACCTGACCCAAACAAAAATCATATCATTTGACGCGCCTAGGCAAGGCAAATACGATGCTGCCAAAATCGCGGCCCTGCGGCCCTTTGTGGCGAAGTTATTCGCCACAAACTGAACCGTATCTTGGGGCACTTGATCTGACCTCGGAGGTCACCGGTTGACGTAGGACCTTAAAATCAGGTATCAATCTCTGCGTCTCGTAACAGCGCACACGCTCGTTTTTTTTTTTCCGCGACGCGCCAGCTCCACCAGGGGCGAAACGACTAATAAGCATTTCGGCAAATTGGCATTTCGGCAAAAAGGCATGTCGGCAAATGGCATTTCGACTTTTTGACACGTCGGCAAAAAAAATGACATTCGGCGAAATGCATTCGGCAAAATGACATTCGGCAAATCGCCTTTCAGCAATTACCACCTCGGCCGGCGCGTACATATGTAGAAAACCAATAGGTCCGGTGTGGGCTAAATTGTTGTGTATCTGGCTTCAGGCCGAGGGCCTAAGGCTAGGTTAGGCTAGGTTAGGTTAGGTTAGGTTAGGTTAATTTCGGCTAATTGTCATTTCGGCAAATTGACATTTCGACTAATTGACTTTCGGTAAATTGACATTTCGACTAATTGACACTTCGGCAAATTTACATTTCGACTAATTAGCATTTCGGCAAATTAGCATTTCGGCGAATTGACATTTCGACTTATTGACTTTTCGGCAAATTGACATTTCGGCAAATTTACATTTCGACTAATTAGCATTTCGGCAAATTAGTATTTCGGCGAATTGACATTTCGACTAATTGACTTTTCGGCAAATTGACATTTCGGCAAATTGACATTTTCGACTTATTGCACGTCGGCAAAAAGGCATGTCGGCAAATTGCATTTCGACTTTTAGCACTTCGCCCTTTTGACACGTCGGCAAAAAGACACGTCGGCAAAATGCATTCGACATATTGACATTCGGCGAATAAGCATTCGGCAAAATGCAGTTCGGCAAATTGTCCTGTAACCGGAACGTCCGGTGGGTGTGTGATGACGCAGTCCTGACTAGGGGGGTGTGTCCCGTCTGGACTGAACGTGCCTTGGATCGTGTGACCAGTGGTGGAGGCGCGCCGAGTCAGCACTTTTAGCCTGTCATGTGTCGAAGTTCCAGGTCGAGCATGTCGGGTAAGAGGTCTTTATGTCACAATACTTTTCTTTGTTTTTATTTGTGAAAAACCTCATCTCTTATGCGTAGGGATAATCGGGCCCTGCAAACCCGCAACGGCGTGTTAGGAAGTTTGTGAAGTGAGTTAGCCAAGTAAACGTTGCTACCAACGTCTCTTTCTTATTTTTCCTATTGCAGTGCAACTGTTATATTTACTCCTAGTAATGCGCAGTGTTATATGCAAACGTCCTGCCTGGTTTACTTAACATCTCCTAAACATCGTGCAATTGCCGCGAGTTCATCTCATGCAAGTACTCGGGCGGTCTGCGTCGTAGACCCATGGCGCCTCGTTGCAGGGGCCGGGCCGGGCCGCCGCTCTCGGGGCCGTGCGGCGGAGCGGTCGGCTTACGTCAGGCTCAGCCGAGTGACGCCGGCGCCGGTTGGGTCCGCGTGACCCCGGCTGCCGTATATCCCGCTCGCTGGCAGGATGCCAAACTCGCCACCCGAGCTGGGGGAGGGAATGGCTCTGTCCACGGTCCATCAATCTGCGTTCTGCCGCGTGGGATAAGAAACTGAGGAGCCTCTTGTCTAATTTCACTTGTGATCCCACTCCCAGCGCCTGGTATTGAATGTTATTGTTTATATCCCGCCTTTTACGCGTTTTTTTTTTCGCATTTACCTTCAATACTGATTTGTTGACACAGCATATTCGTCGACCCGAATGTGCTGTGTAACCCGTCTCAATATTCTGATTTGTTTTAGTTTGATACCTATATGCACTATGTAGGTAGCCAGCTGGGCTGATATTCATTGCCGTAAAGCTTTCTGCGATTTTGACCTGCGGTGGCAGCACCCTTGAACTCGGCTGCCGGCGCACTCAACTCCAGCCACCCGGCCGCTGCCTCAATGTTGATGTTGACCGGGGGCCCGCCGGGTGCCGACCAAGGCCACGGGGCCGTCGCTGTCGTTAGGGGAGATGTATTTTGATTCGATATTTCTATTCGAGGTGCGCAGCCGACACCGCAGTTAGGCCGGGGGTGTGTCTAGGGAGCTAGGGCCTCGCGGACCATTGTTGATGTTTATCGGAGACTTTGAGCGACGATCATACGAGCGCGGTGCGGAGGTGATGGATTGTCTCGGCGCCGGGCGGCCGGGCCTCCTCAGGGAACGGGCTATGGAGCCTGCTGTGCACAGGGAATGGTAAACAGTGCACGGAAAGCGTCACACGGTGCACTGCGCTGCCTGCGGGGTGAGAAAGGCGAACGCCCCTACGGAGCCTCCTTTTGTCCCCGACATCAGCCCACTTTGACCGAGCCTTACAGATACTAGCTGACTGCATCGCGGGCTTTGCATAATGTCCTGGCTAGCGCATCCCGTCTGTATCACAGAACCGAAGTACCACCCGAACCGAAGTTCATGACCGAAGTACCGCGCCACCTGGCGTGCGGCCGGGTCGGTGGCGCCGGCTCGGCCACACACGCCTGAGGCCAGCCACCTCCTGACTGGGCCAGCCAAGGTCGGTCGCCCGCCGCCGCCGCCGCCGCCGCCGCCGTCGCCGTCACCACCATCTGTCTACCTGTATGGGAATGCCCGCCGCGACTGAAGGCCCGCCGCTGTTTGGTTCACCTTCTGGTGGCCCGGTCCGGGGCGGAATTCGAGCCAGGCCGGGCGGGCTAGCGGACGTGGAGCGGGCTCGGCCCGAAGAGATGATGTAATCGTTACGCGACGGAGAGTGGACGACTCGGTGTTGTGATTGGGTGGACGGGCAGATAGAGCGCTGGTCAGTTTCGGTTATCTGCCGCTGGGAGGCGCTGAGGTTCTGTTGTTGGTGCATGGTGGTGCCCGGGGCTCACGGGGGTCGGCATAACATGAACATCACATGATGCCCCACGTCCACCCAAGGGAGGCCTCTGACCGAGAGGGACGAGAACATTTTGAGTGCAAGTCTTGCATCAAGCGGCAAGGCATTGGCCAATCGAGATAAAAACAAATTGAAAACTTCACCCCTCTCCTTTGCACACATTGTCACAAACGCGCACACACATGCAAGTCTCGCTGTAACACGGCAGTGGCGGCAGTGGCAGCAGCGGACAACACACGCGTGATCGGTGACAGAACGGGGCCTCACATACCGGTCTAAGCGCTGACAACTGCGCACTTGGCTCAGGCGCCGGCCCGCGCCTCCGCCCATAGACGAGAGAGGTCTGCCTTTTTATGGGTCAGTTGGTGTCGCCAACCGGCCTAGCGTGGCCTCGATGTAGTATGGTTTTGTATGTGTCACTGACGAGCTGTAGTCGGCCATGGAGATCCCTGGCTTGACCTGACCTTACCTGACCTGACCTGACCTGACTTGACCTGACCTAATATTGGGAAGATACGAGAATAGAGCGTTGGCAGCGTGCAGGATGGGCATGGGTAATAAAAAGTATGAAGAATCGTGCTGCGCTACTCTGCTACGTTTATATACTAATGTGTAAACCCAGACCTCATTTATGGCAAAAGAACACAGCAGTAGTCAAACATCGTTTTTAGTGAAGCGCAAAAGGTCTCTGGCTATTTTCGGCTCGAAACGAAGGCGCTTCTTTCATACTGCGTTCGGGATAAAAGCGCCTGTACTTACCCCGTGTGTCTTCGCTTCCTATTTATATTCTCGCCTTTATTCACGCATGTGTGCCCTCCATTTATGACGCTGCCCCGGGTCGTATGTGTGTGATCCTAGCATTGGCCTGCGCTCGCCCCCGTGTGACCCCGTGTTCTCCCCTGTCGCCAGGTTTGACTTCACGCGTACCCCGGTGCTGGCCACCGGTCACCCAAACGGCCGCGTCCGCCTCTGGAGTCTGGAGACGGGCAGCTTGATGCTGGAGTTGATGGACCACCGCGGTGCCGTCAGGGACATCCAGTTCGCCCCTGACGACTCGCTCCGACTGGTGTCCGCGTCGGCGGACAAAACCCTCAAGGTAGGACCAGACGCGGTTATACTCTGCTTAAACCGTTCCCGTCCACTTGCAAAATTGAGAGGGGGTCCCCTCCTACAGTTCCCGAAATTGACTTTCGTTTCTTGCAGTTAGCTGAACGCACAAAAACAAATTAAACGGCTTTTTATTAAGTAAAGTTTTTCAAGTCGCATAACATAGCATAAGGAGGCGATGTCTGATGACTTTAATTAGAAGACAACATTGAAAGCAGCTAAGCCCTCCCCGCAGCTTCTCCAATGCCTCTGATTCGTCAGTGCTCCCGTCGTAATACATTGCGTCAGTTGGGCTGGTTTTGACGTGCAATCAATCTATTTGGAGAAGCAAATCTGCGGTATTTCATGCTCAAAGCCCTAAATTTTACGGAAATCCCTCGTAAATTGGCTTTATGCATTACAATTCCCTGCTCTGGTCCACAAAATCCCTGAACCACAATAAAATGAATTGAAGAAAGGCGTGCATTTGTAAAAAGTCGTTTCCGATGTCATGGCTGGCCTTCGTTATCCAACGATAAAAGGCACTGTACCGAACCCTCCTGTACCGAACCCTCCTGCACCGAACCCTCCTGTACCCCATCCCTACATCGCCCCGAGGCGGGGGGCGGGGCGTTATCTGGACCCCGTGACGAGCAATGGCGCAGCGGCGGCGTTCACTAACGCGACGTGGTGCGGCACGTGCCACGTGCCATAACACCGCCGGCTGCCGGTCTTCCCACCGCTGTTAGTTCGAAGTCACATGGCCCAACGTCCGCGAACGTTCAACTGCGCTGTCGTGGGGAGAAAGGTTGCATGGCCCGGGGCTCGCTCGCTGGCGCCGTGAGGTGCCTCTGTCTGGCCTCCGGTGCTGCGAAGATCTGGATATTTCCGGTATGAGCCGGCCGGCGGCACCTCGGGTCCGGCGAGTGGGAGGAGGGGAGGAGAGATGGGGAGAGGAGGGACACTGGCAGGCACAGGTGTTATGAACATTCTTGGCGAACTCGTGTCTCTGTTATCGTTTCTCAAGTGCTTCTCGTTGGCATTTGGCGGGTTTAGCGTTTGCGAGTTTGTACTTTGTAGGTTTGGTGAAAATAACCGTCTATGTGATTGCGAATAATATAGTTATTACTTCTTGCGTTATGCGTGGTTAGATGTTTTCCGGAGTCGTGAGCTGCCAATCTATTGGCCGTCATGCTTGTTGGTATCAGCTCTGCTTGGTTATTTTATCCATTCCTCGGGACGTTTTCGAGATAGGCTCAGACGCGGTACATCATATCATTTGCAGCTTATTCGGCTAGCGCAGTATTTGTACACACTCCCACATATGTCTACACCCGATGGACACCTCTCCTCCCCCAGCTTCTCCCATCTTCCCCTCACCTCACCTCTCTGTTCTCCCGGCAGGCGTGGGACCTCACCGATGACGGTAACATGTTCAAGACGCTGTCCGACTGCCGCTCGCCTGTGCTCCGCTGCTCGTGGCGCCCCGACGGCAAACAGCTGGTGGCCTGCGGGCAGAGCAAGCTGGTGAGCATGTGGAAGGGAAGGGTGGATGGATGGGTAAAGGAGGCGAGGTTTGGTGGGTGGTGGTAGTGGTATGTACGCGCAGGTAACTTAATTGATTATGGAAAAATAGATGTATGCTTGTTAGTCGTTTACGGTCAACGCGAGTGCTTTGATTTAGGAAGGCTGTGTGATTTTTATAGTGTGCTGAATGTATTGTGGGTACTGTGTAGTGCGTGGGTACTGGGTCTGCGTGATCAGTTCTAAGGCCGATGTTTGGCTAACGTTCATTCTCTCATTGAAGAGGCTCTCACTGAGAGTGCCATTGTGCACGTAAGTGCGGGGTGTGAAGAGGCGGCCACTCGAATGTTGCGAATGTTACGTGCTTTTGTTATCAGTTGTTCCGGGTGATGTGATGACGTTATGAGCTCTGTGACGTAGCCTGTATCACTTTGAGGGCCTGACAGCCACTGTTGGTTATGTGCAGCTGGTGAGGGTTCGGCGACATGAGACCAGACAATTTTCAAGGAAGAGTGGGAAACGGGTTTCGATATTCCGACATTTCGACATCGACGCCTTATAGATTTAACGGTGCTGGGCAAGGTCAAATTTCCCGTCAGGGTGTACCCGTTCCGTAAGACCCGTTCCATGCATCTATTGTTCTGTTCCAGCTCTACGTGTTCGATATGGTGGATTACAAGCGACAGATGGTGCTGGAGGGCCACTACAACGAGGTGACGTCATGCTCTTTCACCTGCGACGGCAGCCTCATAGTTTCCTCCTCGCACGACACGCGCGCCATCGTGTGGGACGCAGAGACAGGTGAGCTTACAACTCTGGCCGCCAGAGCGCAGGTCGGCCGAGCCTGCCTTGGGCCGAGCCGCGTTCTCCGCTATTTATGGCATTGTCCTTGGACGAGCGGCATGTCTGCGAACTGTGAGGGGAGGGTGGGTGTTCTGCGCAGTTCGTATGGATGATATGGTGTGGTGTGTGGTTCATGAGGATTGTACGATGGCATTCCTTTCTCGAGGCGCACACTAAGGCCACGGTATTTGAGACTTGATGCGATTTTATATCGATAAATGTCATTCAAGCGCAGATGAAATGGGAACGTTTTAGGCATTTAGGTTATCTAGATTCTGGAAATTCGCAGCTTTCACATAACTCAGAAGGGACGTTACCATAATCATGATAATTGTAGTATCGTGCGTGACGAATTTAACAGTACCTAGGATCGGTAACTTTAACGGGTTTTTGAAACGGGCTATTCGGTGAAGTTAAAACGTTAATTCTGTTCTTAGTTTGCGTGAATGAATTGTATGATTGCTTGTGTGTGTACTGTGTTGTCGCTTTTTCACATATGTGTCGTTTTGGGGCGGTTCCTTGGAACCCAGGGTATTCGAGACACCCTATTCGTATGAGTTTCCTTTCAGACCTGCGGTGGCTTGAGGCGCCTCGGCAGGACCTGATGGTAATACTCTAACTCATCTACTGTCTGTCTGTCTGTCTCTCTGTCTTTTTCTGCGGTGTTGACCGCCAATCAGTCGGACTGACCGACACGATAATACTGTAATGTGACTGCTAATGGTGTTTCACGGAAGCAAGATTTTGAAAGCGCTTCGGTTAGCATAAATATGTTGAATTCAAGAAGCCGCGGCAATAAAATGCTAATGCGTATTCATTATTCAGTATCATTCTAAAATATTGAACGATATATCTTAATTTCGCCATCGCTTAATCTGTTGTGTCGTTCTGCTATTTTGCAGCAATTAGTTGCTTCATCTTTTTTCATTTCGTCCGAAATTATCAAGTTCAATACGTATTCTGCGAGTTATTATTTCTGCTCATTCACACTATCCCCTGACTCACTTCAACTCCGAGTAACTCCCTTCCGACTCTGACCCGCCGAGTGCGCACCTCCCCACTCACACTGTCCGCTCCCACAGGCAAACCGCTGCGGACGCTGTTCCACCTGAACCCTCCCCCGCGGCTCATCTTCGCCGCCGGAGAGAACGGGGCCTGGGTCAAGGCGGCTGCCATGTCTAGGGCCATGTGCCAGACGGCCACAGTCTGCGAGGACGGGTGAGTGACTCCTCTGCTGCGACCTGACCTGACCTGACCCGACCGTGTGGCAGTCGGGGTGCTGCTGTGGTCTTCCGACCTACCGGTAGGGCTGTGTATTGCTGGTTATTATTTGATACTAATGGTTCGAAGATGCAAGAGAAGTCTAGCTATAATGGAAGCTAACGATCGATAAGTTGCTTCATTTTATTTGATGCACGTCCGTTGTAGGACTTCAATAGATTCGTGAGATAATGTTTACAATATATAAGCTTCTAGACGTCCGATCAACACGGGACAAACACGTATTATCTTTCCTTGCATAACATATTTAAAAATTCATGTTACGTGCCTTATTTATAAGCTCATGTCTGTGACCTCCCATCATACCCCAACGTGACCATCGCTGACCTCGCTGACCCCTCTCTGACCCCACTGACCCCTCGCTGACTCCACTGACCCCACTGACCCCTCGCTGACCTCTGACCCGCCCGCAGCCTGGTGCGGTTCTGGCACCCGTGGCAGAGCTGGGAGGAGCCGGCGCTCTCTGTTCCCGTCCCTCGCTCCAGTGAGGAGGAGATTCCCACCTCCTGTGCTTACAACGCAGCAGGCACGGTCATCGCCGTTGGGTGAGTGGATGACCGGATGGTGGGCGTGGAGTAGAAAAGATGTTAGAATTTTGTGTCGGCCGGGCTTACAATACTGCCTGGCAGCTTTTTGGATGGGGTATGCTACAAATGATACGCTCAAAAACAAAAAGATTGGTGAGCTGTTTTGTCTGCAAATAGGTGTCTGGTGCGAAGAAACTTATATAGATTTGGGAATAACTTCAAAGTGATTTAAACTGAAAGAAACTACTCTGCTTGAACAAAGCCAACCTAATCCTAGCCATCATCATGAGTGATATTTTCTACGAGCGTAATCGAAACCCTCACTAGCCGTAGTGTCTCTCGCTCAATATGTTCACCGATCAATCGTTCAACTCGCCGTTCATTGTGTCTGTCGTAGACCCTGACCTCCCTCCCCCTCCCCACTCCTTCGACAGCACGAGCCGGGGCGCGGTAACGTTCCTCACCGTACCCAAGTACATTCCTCCCCTGAGCCACCTGGCGCGCCGAGCAGTGCGCCGGGTCACCTCAGGTAGGCAGGTGGAACAGCTCCCTTTGCCCGGTGCCGTGCGAGGCTTCCTCTGCTACGCGCACTGAACGGCTGTGATCACGGCGCAGAGGAGCGAGGGTCCGCAGGATGGCGTGTGTATGTATATACGGATGTGTGGTTCTTGGTGTGACGTCAGAAATGTCGTGTGTGACGTCCGATATGCGTTGTGACGTCGGCTGGTGCCGTGTCGAATGGCGCGCTGTGTACGGTGTGTAATTGTATTCCATGGTGCGGAGCGGGCGTGGGTCGGAGCTGTTGGCTGGTTGTCGGCCCGGCAGTGTTGCACTGTTGCACAGTACAGTTGTTCTGTCGCGGTACCCGGTGCGTTGTGCAATAGGAGGCGCCGCGCGGCGGCTGCGGTCCGACCGTCACTGTTCGGGGGCTGGTCACCGGCGCTGACCGGCGCTCTCCGACACACAGAACCTGAGCAGGGAGCCGCTGGTCGCCACAGCCGGAGACGCGGCCTGCGTGCGGACGCGTCGGAGAGGTGCCTTTCGTCCTCCCTCCTTCCTTCCCTCCGCCCGAGTTTTCGCTAGCTGTATCGTGTATTGTCGGGCGAGTTTGGCGGCGCTACGGAGAGAGATTGGTCGCGCCGCTGCACTTTTGTCGTTTGTTGTATTATAGAACTATATTGGAACTGGAAATGTTTTACGCTGGACTGAGAGTTTGTTGCAATAAACTAAGTCACCTTTTCCATGGTGTGGTATGTCGGGGCCCCTTTTATTTGCCCATGCATAGGTATGGCATGTTTAACGAGTGATAAATCCTAAGACGTAACTATTCGGTGGCCGTAAAGGGGACTTGTGGTCGTGGTTCCCTTCAAGACCCAATCAGCTTTAATTTTATTGATAATAAAGCATTGAATCGTGTATCACAAAAAGCGAGCTCATGAAAACGTACAGTCTTCGGCGATACCAGACTTAAAAAGAGCAATGAAAGTGCACAATGGCAACAAAACTGATAGACTGATAAGCAGCATGACCTTTCCGACCCGACCGTCACTCAGTTGACCTTAATACTAGGCCACTGCGGCCCTGCCGACTGGACCAGCTGCTGCCATCTGGTGCCTGGTCCCACAACCGCCGCTGGCACCGGCGCAGGCGAGCCCTAGGAAGAACTAATAGGTTTCAGATGCAGCCCACAGAGATTTGACTTCCATGGGGCGGCAGACGGAGCTCCCGATACACAGGCTCTGAAAGTAGAGCGTGCCAGGTATAAATGGCTATGCACAGCCCTTGATAGTGAGGTCACAGGTTATGAGGTAACATTAATGGTTACACACACATCCCTTGGTAGTGAGGATAAGGGCTAACTCAGACTAAAGACTTAGCATTTACGCTTACCTAGAGTGACCTGCGTTTACTAGAGTTCATGAGGCGCTGAACGGCTCCGGTACCTACCAGGGACCTTGAGAGAGATGGTGCGACGACGTCCACTGTCAGTCAGGCCCAAGTCTGTCTCAAGCAGGGCACTCAGGACGGTCTGGCAGTTTTCTGGTGATGAAGTTAGGAAGAGGATGTACAATTTCCGACAGGTCGCTGCCAGCCTGCAGCAGGTGAGACCAAAACAGAATATGGTGAGCCGATCGAGATACAGGTCACAACTCACAGGCACAGGTCACAGACACATACATGAACATCTGAGTAGTCTATCAAACAGTCAACACGCACCGATACTCGCCGGCCGACTGACCTGCTGACCGCTGCCACCTCCGACGGAGTCAGGGCAGGTATATCCGTCACGGGCCGGGGGTCTCTGAGAGTTAGCGCGTACAGCCGACGGTAGCCGTGGAGGGCTTCTAGTGCAACGTCTGAGGTGGCGCCAGCTACGTCCAAAGTAACGGTACTTAACTTGGGAAAGGCAGCCAGAATACGGCTCAGGGCTTCCGGTGTCACGGACGGTGACTCTGCAAAACACGTACAGAAACAGAGAGGTGCTAAATGACAGTGAATTTAATTCGAAACAGTTAAAAGTTGAAGATTGATGAGAGACAAACACACAAAGACAAGCACTTATGTGTCCCGACCAAGCACATTCCGTTTAGTCTTTCAATTATCATGCACCAAAGCAATGTCATCAAGGTTCGTCGAACTCTAATCACCGCAGAGCTGATCTTCAATGGAGTAATGGACAGTTTATCCGTGATGGCGCTGCTAACCATGTATGCTCAAGTCGGTAACTCTGCTGCGTTTCCGGCCCGAAAGAACAGTCAGCTGGTCCAGGAGTGCGTCGGTTGCCAGCCGTACACAGACATTCAGTTCCTCAAACCAGTGAAGGCACGGTGGCTTCGTCATTCCTGATCCTGCAGAGGAAGCCGAAGGGCAGTCAGTATCCAGCAGAGAAGCAGCGTCAGTACGAGTATCTAACTAATGCAGGAGTAGCGTCAGTATCCATCTAAAACAGGAACAGAGTCAGTAACCGAGAAAAGTTAGTATCTCATGCAGAAACATCGTCAGACTCGAGCACAGGAGCCGTCAGTATCTCAGCATTAAGCATGGCATGAGTGGCCAGGCAGCGCACCTTTTCTCACCAGTGATGAGCAGTCTTTTCAGTGACTGCGGCAGCAGCCGCAGCCACTTGCCGGAGCTGTCCACGGGTGGGCTCAGATCGAGCAGCTCCAGAACCTTCAGCGGCTCCAGCAGCGCCTCCAGCTGCTCGTCGCTGATGCCGGCCGGCAGCGTCAGCTCACGCAGACTGGAGGCGTTGGCGAGCGCCAGCCGGCGCAGGGCAGGGACACTCAGTTTGAAGCCGCACAGGTTGGCTTTCTCCAGAGCGTGGCAGGCTCCCGCTGGAATACAACACCGTCGTCAGTAAACTAGTGGTCTCACGTGGGCAGGGGTATAGGAAATAGAAGGTGACTGCTCGAATACAACACTGCATGTGCAGTGTGTCATGAATGAGTACGTGGTAGTCACTCACCGACCAGTCGGAGGTCGGTGTTGGTCTGGGCGGTCGGCGCCTTCAGCTGGGTCAGCTTGGGCAGCTCCCTGGCCATCACCACCAGCTGGAGAGAGGTGGCCGGCGCAGGGGCGAAACCCCGCGACAGCCGGACGGCACGCTCACGCCGACAGTCGTCGACGATCTCGTCGATGACCAGCCGCCAACTCTGACAGACTGTCGGCAGTGTCGGAAAGGAAATGAACAAGAGACGCGCTACCTTTTGACATCATGGCTGGTGCACTCAGGGCATAAAGAGTGTCGAACTCTACACCGTACCCTTGATGAACCCTGGACCAGACTAATCACAATCACATACTTACTTGAGACCTTTTGAAGAGCTGAGAAACACCACGACATGCATAACGCCAGAGGGTATCCATAGTAATAACTGTATCGTATTCGTGACCATGGCTTACGCAGGTTGATCATAATTCGTATCGTGAACCACAAAGTTCGCCAGTCGTCACGTCAAAACGCTCACCCCGTCTGGCGCGGAACATTTCCCAGCAGTCCATCATGCTCAGCACCAGCTTCAGCAGTTCCAAACACAGGTCATAAATGGTGGCCTCGCTCCGAGCTGACTCCCGTAAGTCACCCCCAACCGGCACCGTCTCCTCAGCCCCCGCTGCAGCATGGGTCCTCACGAGGTCACGAGAATCGATGTCGCCACACTTGCTGGAAGCGTTGGCCGGCAGCGCCACATCCCCATCGTCACTGGAGGAAGATGAAACATCAGCGTGACGTCAGGTGATGACATCATGGATCGCATATCTCTACAGGCACCCAGTGAGACTCCTACATACGGAAACCCTGCTATCGCATGGATCGCATATCTCTACTACAGGCACTCAGTGACATTCCGACAGACGGAAACCCCGCTGCCGCTGTTGCCCTGTCGCCCCTGCTGTCCCTGTCAACTCAACCAGCTGCTGACCATCACCCCTTCTGCCTGTGCCCCCTGTTCTCCATCACCCCTGCTCCCTTCCCTCTCACCCTTTCTGTCTCTCCATGTCCTCTTGCTCCTGCAGACGGTCGAATGAAGCCACGATTTTGAACACCTGAAACCGTTGGTAATGAGATGAGAGGAAGCGAGGGAGAAATTGGGCTATGTCGACCACCAAATGGTGCGCCGCAAGCAGCAACTGCTCCAATCCCGTTGCCGTTGGCACGGAAGAGCAACGGCGCAAGAGACAGGCCAACTAGTCGCTAAAACGGCTACCCTCGGAGGATTATGCTGCTACGGATACGAAGCTGCACTAGAGTGTTGGCTGGGTAGGTGGACGGTCAGCTTGAATCGAAAGTAATTGCGAATGACGATGGGTTTTGTCTTGTGTTAACCCGCGACCCGTTGGGGGGGGGGGGCAAAGGGCCCCCTGTGGTTTTTCGGAGATAACTCAGAAACGGCTGCGAATTTCGACTTGGACCTTTAAGTACATCTCTGGACATCAGTTATACACAACCCTTGAAAAAATTAGGTCCCAGGTCATCTCAGGTCACGAGCTATAGAGGTCAAACTGAGGTCATGTTCGGCGATTTTCCGTCGAAAAAGTTTTTCACGGAGAAAATCGCGGAAAATCAGGGTTTCAACTTAGCGACTCAAAAACTTGACCGTAGGTATAAAAGGTATGACGAACAAAATGGCTATCTCGAAATTTCCAAAACATCAAACAAAATCTTCTTTCTAGCGTTAACCCGCGCCCGGGTGGACCTCTCAGTTTCAGCCAACTTCACCATGGTGGTGGTGGTGGGGGGGGGGGGTCCTTTTTGGCCATAGCCCATAACACATTATCTCGGAAAGTAAGCAAGCTAGAAAGACGCCGTAAAAAGCATTAGATAGCTCGCTATAAGATCTTTCAGAATTACGTAGGTCATTTTTCGATCAGGTCATCACTGAGATCACTAGAGGTCACCAAAATTAACCCGCGCCCCGTAGGGGGGGGGGGCGAAACGGCCCCCTGTCCTTTTCCGTCGATATCTCCTAAACGGCTGGAGATATCGCCACCAAACTTTCAGGACTCCTCCGGAAATCAATTTTACACATTGCGATCAAAAATTTTTCCAGAGGCTATGATAGGTTAGCCACAAATGACGTCAGAATGACGTCATGTTCTGCCATATTCGACCGAAAAAAGACCTTCGTGAGAAGAGCTCTCAGGCCTACAGCTTTGAAGATACAGAAAAATGATCAAGTTATAAAAGGTGTAGAATTGACAGAACTACAAAACTGCTATCTCGGATTCTTGAAATTTTTGAGTCTCGACCCCAAAAATCAAAAATGCATTGTTTTTACATATATATTAGCCAAACAATAAAAAAATGAGTTTCGAAAAAACGGAATATATAAGATAGTACCAACCGTCTTCTATCTATATAACAAATTTCAGATTGATACCTTGTTTTTTGGCAAAGTTATAGCGTAAAAACTTTCAAAAGTGATTACGTCAAATTTTCAAACTCAATTTTTGGCAATTCTAGACCTCGTAGAGCAAAACAAAGACCACCATTAGACTCCCCGTGACCAGCTGCATCGAATCGATACCCATTTTATGCAAAAATATCAACTTTGAAATTTGACCTATTTTGACCTGACCTTGACCTGACCTTTACCAAAACGTGACCTAGGCTGGCCCAAAAGGCTGCCTAACCCACATAATCGCATTTGTCATGTAAAATGGACAATAAACCATGTATCACGCGACACTTTCATATTGTGACCCCCAGTGACCTGACCTCTGTGACCTGACCTGGGCCCAATCTTACCAATGCCGTAAATAGGATTTGGCAGCACTGGCTGGAGTTTACGGCACTGATATCAAATATATCCTTTTTATTTACATCCAGCTAATCTTGTCCAATGATTTTGATAGCGTTAATGGTTATGGAATGTTGCCTAAACCAATGAATTAGTGAATGTGGACTAGTTCTGAATGTTACCAAATGCCGTGAATGCGCATTCACTGCATTTGATAAGATTGGGCCCTGGTATCAGTGATCTCTGATAGCGAAGTATGTGTTTGACGAACGATGTGCCATCGATGGTTTCCAATAAATTACCAATTTGCTCGATTTCACAACACATTTCTTGAAATGCCTGTGAACGGTGAAAATCTGACCTTTGACCTGCCCTGTGACGTCATCGGTTTGACCTAGGTCAATGAAATTTGGTCACAAGGTAGTTCTTCGGTGGGGCTATCGAACGCCGTTTGAATTTTGAAAATCGGCCGTTAAATTTCCGAGATCTTGGGGGGGGCGAAACGTCCCCCCCCCCCTACGGGTGGTAGGGTCCGCCGGTAGCCCTACGGGGCGCGGGTTAAGGTTATCGCGACTTTTTGTTCCCGATTCTGACAACTTTTCACAAAGCGGCGCATAAGTCGGGAACCAATAGAGCTACAACGCCGCGGAAAAGCGTCTTCAATAGCTCTTTCAAAGGCCTTTCTGAGCATTGATCTCATATTCGACCCAAGGTCAACGGTTTAGCCTCCAGAGGGCAATAACTA
Organism: Amphibalanus amphitrite; assembly: GCF_019059575.1. NCBI lineage: Eukaryota > Metazoa > Arthropoda > Thecostraca > Balanomorpha > Balanidae > Amphibalanus > Amphibalanus amphitrite. Next base: position 22,148 of record NW_024882512.1, on the reverse strand, counting down.
AAATCGAACGTTACTGTGGAAAATGTTTTTCTCTAATAACTTAACTTTTGATTCCAAGCTTGTATGTATTACACTGATTTTACCGGCATCGCGTTTACCTCGTCGAGACGTGTCAAATGAGCTATAGGATCTAACTAGTTATGAACCTTAGTTGACCTGGAAGGGTCAGCTTGAAAATTTGACCTCAAATCAAGGTCAGAGAAAACGTCATGCTGCATATCATTGGTTTTGTGTTGTTGAGCTGAACACATTCATGGTGTTTTAAGCGCTCTAGCATGTTTCTCTAAAGTAACATATTGTCAAAAGAAAAAACGTTAGTTACGTTCATGACCTGACATGACCCATAAAAGGATTCACAGGTGCAATTTTCCTATCCAGTGTGTGATATTCACATGCGTTCTGATCTTTGAGCGTGTCTCCGTCTCCGACGAAAGTTAACCCGCGCCCCGCTAGAGGGAGCAGAATCTGCCCCCCCCCCCGCCTCCCGTTTTTCGCCAATAACTTCTAAACGCGTTACGCTTCAGTACTTTATCATACATCAATTTGACACATTCCCTGAAAATTTGAGCGAAATCCGTCGGAAGTGCTTTTTGATAAAATAACGTTTAAGTGGTGTCACGTTACGACCTTTTCGCCTCATAAACGGCAAAACTTCAAACGCCGCCTAACATCTTCATTTTTTAAAGAAATCAAGACGTAACAAAAAGCCAAGGTTATACGTGATTCAACTTTGTCTATCAAATGGCTATCTCTGTTTTTTGAAAATTTTGGATTTTGGCCCAATTTTTTCTTCAAAAACTGACTTTTGGGAAAATCATTATACAATCCAAAATTTTGAGTATATCGAAAAACCGGATTAAATGTCAGAGAAGTGGTCTATGACTATGTGCACCTACATACCAATTTTTAGAAGAATCGGTTCAAAAATGTGGGAGTTATTCAAACTTTTATGACGTCACGATACACAACATTTTTGAAAATGATTTTTTGGACGTTCTAGACCTCGTACGGAAACAAAAATAGCACCATTCGATTCGGCATAAAAAACTGCGTCAGTTAGACACCTTTTTAGGTCTTAACAACCAACCTCAAAATTTGACCTCACTTGACCTGACCTTGACCTGGCCTCGACCTGAAATTCATCCAAATGTGGTCCATATCACTTATTGAGTGTGCCTATTGAATTATATGAATAAAATGACCCATAAAACATGTGTCGCACATGCCCTTTCTATATTTCGTTTTTGGTGACCTAACCTGACCTTGACCTTTGCATGATATTGTACCAGCAACGAATATTGTCTTGGTAGCCTAAGAACACGTTTTGGGCAATCAGTCTCAGTCCATTCTTCGGTAACTACGGTGCAAGGCCGATACTGTAGAAACTTGCGTTTTGTAGGTACCTAGGTACCCTTGACCTGACCTTGACCTGACCTCTGACCTACCTATTTAACAAAAAAATCGGCTCTTAAGATCATCCTTGATGAGAGCTTTCGATTGCCGTTTTCCCGTCTTTCTACGAACATCGGTTCAGAAGTTAGACAAGGGGCAGAATCTGCCCCCCCCCCCCCCCCCCAGCAGCACGCGTATGGCTGAATAGCCCAGCGGGGCGCGGGTTAACTAACTTGCGCCCCGTAGGGCTATCGGTGGACCCTACCACCCGTAGGGGGAGCGTTTCGCCCCCCCCCCTAAGATTTCGGAAATGTAACAGACGATTTTCAAAATTCATACGGCGTTCGATAGGATTCCAGGACAAAAAGTCAAAAGACAAAATGTCAAAAGACAAAAAGTCAAATGCAAAAAGTCAAAATGGATAAAAGTCAAATGGAAAAAAAGTCAAATGAATAAAAGTCAAAACGGATAAAAGTCAAAAGACAAAAAGTCAAATGGCAAAAAGTCAAAACGTCCAAAAGTCAAAAATGCAAAAAGTCAAATGGCAAAAAGTCAAAATGGCGAAAAGTCAAAAACGCAAAAAGTCAAAAGCAAAAAGTCAAATGGCGAAAAGTCAAAATGGCAAAAAGTCAAAAACGCAAAAAGTCAAAAGCAAAAAGTCAAATGGCAAAAAGTCAAAATTGCGAAATGTCAAAAACGAAAAAAGTCAAAAGCAAAAAAGTCAAATGGCAAAAAGTCAAAATGCCGAAAAGTCAAAAACGCAAAAAGTCAAAAGCAAAAAGTCAAATGGCAAAAAGTCAAAAAACGCGAAAAGTCAAAAGACAAAAAGTGAAAAAACGGCAAAAAGTCAAAATGATAAAAATCAAATGGAAAAAGTCAAATAAGAAAAAGTCAAAAGTAAAAAGTCATATATCTAAAAAACCATAAGACAAAAAGTCAAATGATCAATGTCAAAATTCCTTAAAGTCAAAAACCATAAGCCAAAAGCAAAAAGTCAAAACCGCAAAAGGCCAAATTAATAAAAGTCAAATGGAAACAAGTCAAAAATCAAATATGTAGAAAGTCAAAAGAAAAAAGTCAAATATTAATAATTTGTATTGTCTTATTGTAAAACGAAACAAAAAAAAAATAAACCTTAGTCAAAGCCACTTGAAGTGAAAACGGTTAAATTCAAATGGAAATAAGATAAACAAGACATAGTCAAAAGTCAAGAGTCGTCAAGAGAGTCCAGGGCCTCCTCTCAGGGGCGACACTTTCCGAAAATTATTGGTATTAGGGCTCTAATGTAAATTTTTGCCAATTCAAAGCGATTCTTTCCACGCAACGCCATAGGCATAATGTTAAATTTCCAAAATTATTGTTAGAGCTCGGGCCCTACCATGCCTATACAAAACGACACCCATGCCTCCTCTAACATGTTAACTGCGGGAGCTGCAGCCCCCGCAGTCATCCTCCAAACTGGTCACTGAGGGGTACCTTAGTCATTTTTTAGTCTTAGACGTTTTTGGTAGGGGTTACCTTAGTCATTGCCCGTGATCGGGCCCCCCAGTCAAAGCTGCTTAGAGGAGGCACTGCTTTTCACCCTCTCCCATGGGGGAGGGGCTGCCGCCGCCCGGTGCTCCGCGCACCACGGACGCCACGCGAGCGCTGCTGGCGCGGCGGCGCGCACTGCTCGGCCCGCGCGCCGAGTATACGCGCGTACTCACATGTTCCTTACAACTTCAGTGGGTAGGGTACGTTGCGCTGTATAATATTTCTCAAAAGATGAAAAGATCGATGCTTCGACTTTTACCTTTTGACTTTTTATTTCAGACTTTGACTTCGACTTTTCTGTTTTATACTTTTTTCATTTTTTGACTTTTGCCCGTTTTGACTTTTTGCTTTTGACTTTTTGTCTTTTGACTTTATTCCGTTTTGACTTTTTTGTCTTTTGACTTTTACTCGTTTTGACTTTTTGTCTTTTGACTTTTTTCCGTTTTGACTTTTATCCTTTTGACATTTTGCATTTTTGACTTTTTGACTTTTGACTTTTACACGTTTTGACTTTTTGCTTTTGACTTTTTGTCTTTTGACTTTTTTCCGTTTTGACTTTTATCCTTTTGACTTTTTCATTTTTGACTTTTTGCATTTTTGACTTTTTGTCATTTGACTTTTTGCGTTTTTGACTTTTGCACATTTTGACTTTTTGCTTTTGACTTTTTGTCTTTTGACTTTATTCCTTTTGACTTTTTGTCCGGTTACCGTTCGATAGCCCCACCAGGGCTCTCGGATTGACATCGGTCCAATCGATGACGCCACAGGTCAGGTCAAAAGTCGCATTTTGACCGTTTACAGGCATTTCAAGAAATGTGTTGTGAAATCGAGTAAATTCGTCAAACATATATTTTGCTATCTGAGGTCATTGATACCATGTCAGCCGTCAGGTCACAGCTAGGTCAGATCACTCAGGGTCGCAATATGAAAGTGTCGTGTCATACATGTTGTGTGTTCCATTTTACATGAAAAATGCGATTATGTGGGTCAGGCAGCCTTTGGGGCCAGTTTGGGTTATGTTCTGGTGAAGGTCAGGTCAAGGTCAGGTCAAATTAGGTCAAATTTCAAAGTTGATATTTTTGCATAAACTGGGTATTGATTCGATGCAGCTCGTCACGGGGAGTCTAATGATGGTCTTTGTTTGGCGCTACGTTGTCTATAATTGCAATTTGACGTCACCAATTTTGAACAGTTTTTTTCGCTATAACTTGGCCAAAAAAGGAGATATCGATCTGAAATTTGGTATGTGGATAGACGACGGTAGTTACTATCATATATTCCGTTTTTTAATTTAAAAAACGTTTGAGATTTTTTTTTTGCTATTATATCTAAAAGAAAAATCGATCGTTTTTATTATCCAAAAATTCTATTTATATCATTTCCATTTTCGTATCATATTACAGCACAAAATATGTCAAAAAAAAAATTCGATCTATCAATCAACCAGATTCACAAAAAAAAAACATTCATTTTTACATTCATTTACATTGTGATTAAATTCATTTTTAATCACAATGTGTAAAATGGATGCCTAGAGGGGTCCTGAGAGTTCGGTGGCGATATCTGCAGCCGTTTAGGAGATATCTACGGAAACGGACAGGAGGAGGGGCCGTTTCGAGGGGAGGGGCCGTTTAGCCGGGCCCTTTCCTGACAGCCTTACCCTCGTCTCGATCGTTGGCAGTTTGCCCACGGTGCACACCACGGCGCAACCACCACACCAGTTCTGACCCAGCACTGTGCCGGTCGCTGCGTCCCGCCGGTGCTGTTTGCTGAGCTCTCTGATAAGTGGCTCTTGTGTCAATGCGAAACGCTGCACTTATGTCTCATATCAGCACCGTGGCACGGCACGATGCTCCAAGACTTCCTGTCCAAACTGATAAAGGACTGGTCAATAAACAGTTGATGGCAATGATAAGCAGTGCACAGTGCACACCGTAGGATCAGAACGGTCTACCCTCATGCCGGACATATTGGTTTTCACCTGGCGAGTCCACCCCTCTCCGTTTTGCTTTAAGTGCTTCCGGAAAGAAGCACTTTTGCTTTTAAAGCTTGCTGGCCGGCACGACAACGAGCAAATGGTGCACGATTTCAATGTCTCAGATCAACTGGTGACGTGTTAGGTCGGTTCAATTGCGGCATGGCGGCTGCTCGCATTTTGATTTTTGGCAGCTCGCCAACAATGGTCGCACTTCACAGACCGCAGCGAGATTTTATACATCGCGTGTTCATGTCCGAGTCGAATGGTACGGAGAGAAAATCACTCTGCAGCGGGTGCCGGCTTACTGTGGCATCCCCGGAAATGAGGTGGCGGACGGAAGGGAAGAAGCCGACCTCTAGGTACTAAAGGAAGAAAAGGTGCCAGCTCGCGGCGGGCGTTCTCGTGACAACGGATGCCGTGCACACAACCAGGACGGTCACACTCGCAACGGCGTGGCGCGGGACATGGCCGAACTCCTTCATACGGCGAATCTGGGGAACCACGAATCTCGAGCTGAGGCCTCTTGCACCAAAATCCTCTTGCACCAATGCTTGGATTATTTTGCATCGTATACCCAGTCCAAGTCTCAAATGTAACAATTTGCGTGCAAAATTTAGCAAGCACATGTAGGATTATGTATTGGGCTATTGCAAACAAATTTACCACCGTCAGATTAGTTTATTCTGAAACCGGTTTTTCGATTTTACTTAGCTAGGTAGTTTGGTGCAAGAGGCCTCTGGTCTCCGGCGTGGACAGAAATGAGGCGGTGAATGTTCACCGGTTGCGGGCCGGTTAACTGGACGATGGCCAGCCAGTAGGTACCTATAGGTATCAGGTATACCTGATCGATCGCATCGGTCGTCTTCCTGCGAGGTCCTAACTGGACGTGTGCTGCCTCCTGCCGAAGGTGCGGTGCGTCGTTTGAAAGAAGGTGTGCTGTGAAAGGTGTGCTGCTATGCACCCGAAGGTGTGCTGGGCTGTTCACGGTGTCCGTTGTCTGAGCCTGGCAGGGCTGCGTAAGGCTGCTCGGCAATAGGTAGGTACCTATGTATAGGTAGGCACAGGTCTCACGGGTTTTAGCGGTAGGTTTTACACCTATAAAATTTAGTGTACTTCAGGCTATATCTTCATCGTCTTAAGCTTTGAAGTGTTGAAGATGCGATCGACTTGTTGGTTTACAAGCCGGCCATGATCGTGTAAAATGGCTTCATCGTAGGTCGATTAGTTTCTGTGATATAACCGGAAATGTAAAAGTGCAAAACCTACCGTACCCAAGGCCCTATATACCAACATTGACCCTGCATTTGACCAACATTGACACTGACCCTGGCGCAACGGGCCGCGGCTTCATGAGTGTCATCTGGAGTCCTGGACCATTTGGATGAAGGGCTCGTAAAGTAGCAGAAAAAATCAGCAGAGCGCTTAGGTATGTTTTATTCCGCAAAAAAAAGACAGTTCCCATCCCATATCAGAATCCGTTCCAGCCGTACATCTAGCATCACTATTCACCTAATCAAAACTCGAACTCTCCTTATTATAGGTAAAGCTGAGCACCTTTTAACCACCGAGTTTTGAACACTAAATACTGATTGATGATTATTTTTTTGAATATTTATTATTGGTGCGTCAGTTGCTGGTTGCATGAGTATTGAGTAAATGACCAGGCGCGCACACAGGATTTTTGAATGGGGGGGGGGGCACGACCTGCGAAGTGGGCCCCCCATGCCGAAGGCCCCCCCCCAAAAGCGTTATGGCCTATATGTGCTTTTATTTCGGTTAACTTGAGGCTTCAGCTTTTGCCAAGGCATAGTAAAACAATTATTTCGGGACCTGTTTAATTTCCAAACATTTACGTTTTACGCTGGTACGTTTTATTCAATTGCGATTCAAAGTCGGTAAATATAATTATTTTCACGTAAAACATTCAATTAATAAACAAGTAGTTGCAAGGTCCTCAGAAATCGACCCCGGGCAGCGCCTGGCTGCCGGCCAGCCGACCGGCCTCGGCTGGCTAGAAACAAGGGCCGGTCACTTATTGCCCCGAATGTGTATAGGAGCGGGGACAACACTCCCTTTTCACGTAGGTATAATCGCATCTTTATGTAGGCATATCGAGAACATGTATGATTGATGGCTGTGATGAGCATTGTTAGTACAGTTATATTTACATCATTTTCACTATAATCAGGCATATTGACATGAAAAGTCATTACAACTGATACCGGATGCGAGATCACAAACCAGAGATCCAGCGTTCTAACTAGTAAATTCAATGTTCAACCGACAAATCAAATCAACAGAACTATGTACGACGTACGTCGATTCCCAGGATTTTGCCCAGGAGGGGGTCACCTGCTCTCGAAGGGGCCCGCGAGTCCCCCGGGGGCCCGGGGTCAGCCCAGGCAGGGACGTATCCAGGACCTTTCGATGAGAGGGGGCACAGTCGGTCCGGTCCCACTTGCAGACGGGCCTCTCTAAAACGGTCTTAGCCCTGGGAAAATGTGGAAAATTGGCAGGTAAAAATGTGATTTTTGCCCGATGAGTGTGCTTAATATGCACGGTATTTTACGAGCGAGCAAAGCGAGCGAGTTCCTCAGAGTCTCAGTCACCGGTGTTTGGTGCGCTCAGAGGTGCAGGTGAAAGGTCGTCAGATGCGCTGGTGTGGGGTCCTAACAGCCGCCGTTGCGGGGCCTTAGGGCTTAGAGACACTGGTGGAGCCATCATTGGCATGTGTGTGGCCCTGAAAGTGGCCTGAAAGTGGCCCTTCATTGACCGGCAAAGGATATTCAGAGGCTAGGCTGATAAGAGGCCCTCAGAGTCAATGGTACGTGGCCGTCAGAGGCGTTAGCGTAGGGCCCTCAGAAAATGTGGAAAGGGGTCCTCAGAGCCGCCGATGTAAGCCTTTAAGAGGCACTGGTGTAGGGCCCTTAGAGACGGCTGAGGGGCCTCTCAGGTGCCGTTGTGTGGGGGCCCTCAGAAACGCTGGTGTGGGCCGAGTGGGGCTATCACAGACGGGTGTGGGGCCATTGCAGCTGATCCCTTATTGGCCGGCAAGGGCCCTCAGAGGCCGGCAAGGTCTCTCAGAAACCGGCATTGGGCCTTTCTGGAGACAAGTGTGGCTACATAGGACTTAGGAGGCCATGAGGTGTTCTCACAAGCCCTGTGGTCATGTGGTGTCATTCCGAGTTGAGGGGCGGCCAGCGCGGACCCTCTGCCACCAATTGGCGCCGCAGGGCCCCTCGGGTCCGAGGGAACACTAAACTCGAGAACAGGCACGTGCCCCTTGCTCCTTGGCTATGCCACTGACTCCAAGTGATCAGGAGTCCCTTAGATAACCAGGGGCCGGCAAGGTTTCTCAGGGCCGTTATTGCCAAGCCGCTATTGACGTCAGGTAAGAGCCCTTTGACACCAGCTGAGGGCCCTTTCAGGCCTTTTGAGGGCCGTTTAGCGTCAGTTAAGGGCCCTTTGAGGCCTTTTGATGGCCGCTTGACGCCAGCTGTGGACCGTTGGACTCCAGCTGAGGACCGTTTGAGGTCCTCTGATTTTCATTTGACGCCAGCTGAGGGCCCTCTGACACCAGCTGAGGGCCCTCTGACACCAGCTAAGGGTCCTCTAGGCTCTAAGGCCTAAGGAGGGCCGTTTGCCGCCAGCTCAGGGCGTGCTGACATCAGCTGGGGGCCCTCTGACGCCAGCTCAGGGTCCTTTGACGCCCAACCCGCGACCGCCTTGGGGGGGTCGGATCCGACCCCCCCCCCCTCCGTTTTTCTTGAATAACTCATGAACCGCTTGCGCTATCAACTTGAAACTTCGCATACCTTCTCCCCCATCAATTTGACGTCTCCTGTGCAATTTTTAAGAAAAACTTTTCAAAAATTTCTGAGATATATCGATTTTAGTGATGTAACTACATGGCGTTTTCAGTCAAAAAATGGTAAATGTTTAAAAAATCGCCAAAAATCGAGGTTTTAAGCACATTGCAAATTAAGGACATGAAAAGACGCAGCTCAACGAGTTCTTTAAAATGGCTATCTCGGATTTTCCATAAAATGCGTTTTTCATCCCTAAAAATTCAAAAAACTATATTTTTTGGAAAACAGCTAATAAAATCCAAAATTTTGAGAATTTCCAAAAAAACGGAATATATGTTATAGAGCTCTATTAGAACATTAGACGTCCCAAATTTCAACTTTCTATCTTGATTTTTGACCCCCAAATTGTAAAAAGTAGCTCCAACATGCATAGGGCATGGTGACGTCATAAGCATTTTCGCGAATTAGGGGCACTTCTGAACATCGCATGTAAAACAAAATGGCACCACTAGATTCCTGGGACAAAGCTCGTCTAGAAAAGTGCATTTTTATGTCAAAAATAAAAAGTTGAAAAAGTGACCTTTTTTCTCAGCCCTCGTTTAGTATAAACGATTTTTTATGCTTTCAATGCACACTTATCACCAGCACAGTGACTTGGGGTCACATATAACCATTACCATCGGATTTGGCGTGAAAAATAAGCCATAAAACATGTGTTGCACGCCCATGTAGCAGAAAGTGAAAACCGTGACCTTTCGTGACCTGACCTGACCTTGACCCGTACTTAGTATGACCCCTATACGCACATGGTACCTTCACTAGGTCTTTGAGGTCATTTGTGGTGAGTTTCGAGCAGCAGCTATCGATTCCGCTGTCCGTAAGCCTAATCATGCAAAACCCCTGAATTTGACCTTTGACCTGACCTTGACCCGAAAGTTGACCTCAATCTTAACCCTCGCCCGTAAACGGCGATCTGCCACCTTCGCCCATGCAGGGGGGGTTGGTGCGACCCCCCCCCCCCCTTGGCGTTTGAAAACGGAGCGTCGTAGAGCTTAGCGGAAAAGACCAACGGATTGCTCTCGCCGAGATCTCGCGATTGGTGGTATATTTTTTGGTCCTAGGTCAACATTTGACCTACTTTTGACCGGTCAAAGGTCAAATTTTCGGAAAAATAGACTTTTTTCAACTTTCCGCGGCGATTGCGGCAAAACGGTGGGAGATATCGACTTGAAACCTTCACTATCGTGTTCCTTGATCAATTCTCTATCGTTTGGTATGTATTTCGTTTCCCTAGCTCTAAAAATGGCGCGTTGGTAGCGCCGGAAGTCGGCAAGGTCACAGTCGGCGGCAGAAATTCGAAAAATCAAAATTTAAATTTTTGAAATCTGATTGTATTTTTGGATTTGGAAGGTCCATTTGCTCCCTATAGAAGCTAATATTGCTGCATTTTCCCATTGAGGTGACAAGAATTAGCAAAATAGTGGTTCGGGCGCTTTTCAAAAATAGTACCGGACGCTGTTCCTCTTGTGACGTCATAGCTCCGTGACCTGACCTGACCCGGTAAAGTTTCTTATACCATATGATAGCCAATACTTGCCCCAACATGCATGGGAAGTTTCATCACGATCCATCAACCGATGTCCGTACCACCGGCAGGAAACCTCGGGCGTTGGCACTCAGTTTGTGAAAATCCGGCCGGAGGCTGTTCCTTTTGTGACGTCATAACTCCGTGACCTGACATGACCCGGTCAAATTTTTTTTATCAAAAGATGCGCAAGGTTTGCCCCATAAGGTACCCAAAATTTGGCGGCGCTGCGCGCCGCCGTTTTTGCACTATTTCCGAAAAACCTCAGGGGGGGGGGTTGCACCAACCCCCCCCCCCCTACATGGGCGAGGGTTAAAATCTTAAGAGTGCTTTGGGAAGGTCTCGTAGAGACCTTTCGAACGCCGCCTCGCGGGGCTCGATACGACCATTGGTTCTCGAGATAACAGGGGGGGGGGGTCGGATCCGACCCCCCCCCCAGGCTGATGTGGGTACGGAAATAGCCCAGGCGGTGCCGGGTTAAGGCCTTCTGAGGTCCGTTTGATGTCAGCTGAGGGCCCTTTGAGGCAATCTGAGGGCCCTTGGAGGCCATCTGTGATCTGAGGGCCCTTCACACCAGATGAGGGCCATTTGACGCTAAATGAGGGCCATTCGAGACCATCTAGGGGCCCTGTGACACCACCTGAGGGCCTTTTGAGGCGTTTTGAGGGCCATTGAAACTTAACCACATTCACATTGGCTGCGCTACTGGGTATTTTATGAACTCATATGGGCCTGCTGGGGCACGAGACGGGCCCTCCCGGTCGTTTCAATAATTATCATTTCAGCTCATTTTTACACGGTCTTCGGCGGTCTAAGGATTAGGGGCCCATTTGAGGCGGCCTTCGGCCGCCTCAAATGGGCCCCCGAACTCGAATGGAGGGGCACGGGCCCGTGTGCCCCCCCCCCTTGTGTGCGCCTTTGTAAATGACCACGGTCGACTAGGCACTAGAGATGCCACTTTTGAACCCGCGAACCCGCTTTCTGCGGGTTTTCAAAACCCGCAGGGTTTTTGGCGGGTTCGAGAAGCAAAACTTGTCGTGTGGCGGGTATTTGGCGGTCAGATTTTAGAACCTATAAATTTTATTTTTTTATTTTTTTAGATGCAAAACACAATGCCAAGTGCATTTGCTCAGGTTAGCAATACAATATTCATCAAAACAACTTTTAAGACAGAACCAAATATAAACATATATCAAGGAAGCACATTTCAAATGCAAAACTGAAAACAACCAGCAATAGCATCCACAGTCTAGCAATGACCAAACCAGGGTACAAGCAACAAACTACAAAGCATAAATAAATGCTGATGAAAGCATTCCATAAAACATAAAAGAGCCTGAAAGCAAACTTATAGGAAGCTGAACTGAAGCCTATGTGCAGTGTGCACTAGATATACATTATGGAAGTACCCAGACTAAAATGAGATGAAAATCAGAGCAAATGCCACATGTTACTTTATTTGCATCTGGTCGGCATAAAAAAGAGCTATCAGCTAAACAAAATTTGATGCAAATTCATTGATTACCTATCCTAGTCCTACTCTATGTTCTGTCCTACCCTATATTACGAAAATAACACACCAATTGCCCTTACAAAAAATCAAAATATTGACTGGCATGCGGCCCAAACATAACGCAACGCAATACAATACTGGCGCACTTCCGACATTCTGACAAGGATGGGCATTTGACTGCGTCAATTTTTTGGTCTCTGAGGCGATGGAAAGCTGTCATTGATGACGCAATAATAATTTTACCATCAATTTTTCTGTCTTGGTTTTTGAATACCTCAAAATAGCAGTTATACATGCATATTTACGTCTGGACAACGAGTTGCGTTGGAGAGGCCGGAAATAGTGGCGATTTCAGGACCGCAAGAATGGACCGTCATTGGAATGATTCTTTCTTAAACTGTGCACTGTTTTCGGCCGGAATTTAATAGTTACTACAAAATATTTTGTCATTACGTTTCCACCAAGAATGAATGCCACCAGGGCTGAATTTTTACTACTTTTGCATTTTGTCAAGAAGCATATAGTGCTGTTATATTGCAGTTTTAGCGCGTTTGTTACAAAATATGAAGCGAATAAGCGTCAGTGTAATTTATCCAAGGCTGAGGCCCTAAAACATAAATTTATCAGTGCCAGAAGTTAACTTGAGGGAAGCAATGCTAATTGCTCTTGTCCATCCACTAGAAGTTATTAAATATTTTGCTTTGTGTATTCCAAAAGGAGAGGGAACTATTTTATTTGTGCCTTCATGTCAGAATTGAAGGTGGATCATTAAATTTTCAAGGCAGTTTACAAACAAGCATTTGGTCTATCTCGTATATAAGCAGTGGCTAAGAAGAAAAGGTTGATCAATCCTGAAGTTCAGTCATCGTACCTCAACTTGGCAGCAAGATCCCGAAGGACAGAGGATATATTGTATACCTGCCCTTTAAATCAAAGCATTTTTGTGCCTGTAAAGGCTTAAGTTCTTTGTGGTGTGTTCGGAGTGAGGACATAAGGCCGTTTTTGTTGTATGTTTATGTGGAGATTGAATATAACTGTGACCCTGTGTTTGTTTGTATACTTACTATGGTCAAACAGGGAACAGAACATAATCACATTCACATAACATACTCACCTAGCACCTAACTCATAGCTGTACCCTGCAAGTGCAGGATCTGTACTTGTTCATGTCTCGAGCATTAACAAGGCACTAAAGTAGCTTAGTAATCATTTCCCACATTTTCTGAACATCTAACATGACATACAGCAGTGCAGAGCAGCTTCAGAGAAGAAACACTTTAAATGCACAGACTCACACCAGCCACCCAATGAGCCAGTTCCTCAGTTGACTGTTTCCCTGGATGCAGCTTGGCAAGGTGAGCTAATTATTGGCAAGTAGAAGGTTAGCAGGTAAGATTGAGTTAGGGTGAGTACCTACCTATAACTGGGTGCTACTGCTATGCAGGTCTTGGGTAGTCTGCAAATATGTGTGATGATTGAAGTTAGGTCAGCTGTCAGGTTATTCAGGTATGCTCATTGCTCAGGTCACATTTTTATGGACACTTGGCAAATTAAAAAACTAACATAACCTAACCTAAGCTAACCCGACTAAACCTACACAACTGCTGACTATTGAGGAACTAAGCACCTACCTACTTGTGCCTACATCTCATAACATGTCAAAGTAGAGTTCCTTGGTGGAAGATTACCCTCAGCTACTTTTTATCCCAGCCTTGTGAAGAAAACTAATACTTCTAAGCTCTGAGTCACTGCTGGCCATCCACAGGAAGAAACGCTGAGACTGAGAGCTTTGCCATTGTATATTGGACCAACAATCACTATCACGAATGACTATGAACACATTATATGATTACATCGTTGCATGGATTGTCACATTGACAATTTTATAACAATCCTTTTTTCAAGAAATACAGTAATGATTAACATCAAAATCAACATAAAGTGGATTTAGTGATCCAAGCTTTCTCCTCCAGTAGCAATGGAATAATTGCATGTTTCATTTGCCAGACACTGAGTACCTGATGCTGGTGATGCACATTACAATCTGCATAGCATCTAAGCATAGTAAAGCTGCCAAAGTCCATTCATTCTAGATTTTTAACTTGATAGTTAGCACTAATGTATCTTGCTGTTGTAAGTTATCATTCAATATTCATACCAATACATCAATATGCGCTCATCAGTCAACATTTTCTGGCATGATCCTGCTCAGCGCGCTCTTCAGTACCTATTGCTCAAAGATCTGCAATATTATAGCTTGTTTTCGGCCAATAAGCTCTTTTAATTTTACTTTTTCTTGCTGATATATGAGCCCGATCAACTTGCGTTTATCAACCAAAATTTCATAACTTCAAGTTCAACTTGATATTGATATTGCTCAGGAGTCAGGACCTCTATCAGCCTCCTGGATACTTCGAATTGTTTTCAGTCACATGCTTCTTAAATATGATATAAGTCAATCTTAAGGGATTCAAAACATCCAACAAAACGACGTACAAGAGTACGGAAACCGCCAGATAAACTTAAAAAGCGCCTTGGAACAGATCCAAGTATTGCTCCATTTGTTTGTTTACAATGATTGTAGGGCTGATGTATTTTTAGGACTCTGACGGTCGGCTTATAAAAAAAATGAAACGTTTTTACAAAAGTTGTAAGGCAAGTAATATTTATCTGAAAGAACTAAAATATTCAAAAGCCAAACACTATGAAATACATGAATCGGAACGAAAAAGTAACCCAAAAATCCAGCCTAATCACCGGCTCCTAAAACTGCAACAAAATCAGCACTTTTCCCCGCAACTCGTTGTCCAGACGTAAATATGCGTTATACATGTTACAAAACCACGTAGCTGGTCGCATTTATTTCTTTTGTCTTTTTACGTCCTTATCATTTGTATGCCGAGAGAGGACCAGCCAAAGAGCTTTACCGTCCAAGACCATCTACAAAATTATTACATTTAATTTAGTATTTACTGTCTCTTTATTTCTTAACCGATGATTAACCTCTGAATTGTAAAACTTTAGCTGTTGTGTAAAATAATTATATCTGAATGGCACATAAATATGCATTATACAACGGTGTTTTCGCAACAAGTTCGCACTAACTACGGCTGCAATAATTTAGTCGCTGTAACATTCCTTGCAATCAGCTGTTGGTGACGCTTCTGACGCATGTTTCCAAAAATACGTGGTTCATTGGTGGTTAGCAAGGCCCTATATACCGGTGGTTAGTTGGTTTTTGCTGGGATTTTGCATGATTTGTTTTATGTGTAGATTGACTGAATACTCATTATTCACCGTGTCATTATTTTTTTACTGGAAATCGCATATCTTTTTGTATCAACATTCATTTTGATAACAATATCATTCCAGAAGCCTAACATTGAGAGGGAGCCAGAGAGAAATTTTGATCCTCAGCCAATGCTGAAGGGTAAGGTGAGAGAAAGATTTTACTGAACTCTTTTCAGAAAGGAATTTCAAATGTATTGATGCATTATTCATTTTCCACTATCCAGTGTGCACTTCCTGAGGACTTAGCATAGCAATTTCAAGTCCTTACTATTTGTTTTCCTGCCTTTTTCTGCACAGCAATGAAGCAAGTAAGGTTTATATAGCTCTAGCATTGACCCAGCTGTATTTTTTGCTTGCAAAAGCAGGTTTTCAAAATTGCGGGTTTTTCGCGGGTTCGGCTCAGCCAAAATCAGCTTGCGGGTAGTTGTGGTTGGGCAAGGGGTAGCTGCGGGGCGGGGCGGGTAATGAAATTGCAAATTTGTGGCATCTCTACGTAGGCACCTGGCTTGAAACGACTCCATATAAGAACGAGTTAGTTTCTCAGCACTAGATTTTTGCAAGTCATTCTGGCGTCCAAGTGACATTTGCTGAAATACTAATGTGTTCTGTACAGTGGGTCTATTTAAGATCTCCAGAGCCACCACGTGGCGCTACGGTCGGGGTAGGGCGAGTCCAAATCCCGAGGGAAGTGAGGTCACCGGTCATTGTGGGGGAAGGAGGGAGGGGGAGTGAGGCGGTATCACGGCGCATGGGGCGTGCGTAGCGCCGGGAGTGGGCCGCCCAGGGCCGCCCGCCACTGCGCCGAGGCTGAGGGGAGGGGATGATGGTTGCGGTCGCGTTCACTCCGGTAGGTATGGTGGTATCCTGTTCATGTGGAACCGGCAAGAACGCGACTGAAGGGAATCATTATCTCAAACAAACGGGCAAGCCAGAGGCAGCGTCAGTTCCAGCCAAAATGTTGAACAATGTTAATTGAAATCTAGGACGTATTCATAGCATGCAACTTTTCAGTCGATAGTTGCATGATGCTTTTCATGATGCATGATGAGGCTTTTCTAAACTGTTATTTGAGTTAGATATTTTTTCATTTGGCACGTTCAGTTTTGGTGGGTTTTATCGGGTCGAAAAGAATCAGAAAAGAAAAAAGAGTTGAAATGGCTCCAGACAAATGACAAAAAATATTTTCTTTAAAAAAATTAACTTAGCTAAACGTTTATAAGCGATAATTTTGACTTTTGGTGAGGATATTGGGGAAAGATATTGGGGAAAGATGTCATCGTGCTTAGCTGTGTTGCAGTAGAAGGAAAGATTTTGGTTGTGTCTAGATAAAACCAGAGCCGGGAGTGGGACTCGAACTCACGACATCGCGTTCAGCTCACAGGTTACCCAACCTCAACGCTACGAGCACCTATCGCCCTGCGCAGCTTGCTCAGTGTTTCGGCTAAAGTTCGGCCAAAGTGTCTGACGTCTGTCAATGTCACGAGGCGAAACCCCAAGGTAAATGTCCGTCCCGGTAGCTCGGTCGGTAGAGCGTTGGACTCCATGTGCCATGTGGTGAAGGCGCACGTCCCGGTTGCAACAAGTCTGGGTTCGAAACACGACGTTTGCTTGACGTTTTTTAGCCTCCTGAGCCTGACGGGTATGGTTGTGGTTGGTGGCAGGCCGCTGCAAGGCGAAGTCGAGGGCCTGAGGGGACCGGCCGTGCGCGGCTATGTGCGCACGTTAAAATTTGGACTCTAAACCATAGACCATTTTGACATAGACTTAACCTCAAAACCATAGTCTGCAATAGACCAGGAATTGCTTGATCGGAGGGTAGATGGCAGGGTCAACGCTTAACAAGCTAGGCTTAGCGGGGACTCTGTCCTTGTGATTCCTTCCATCCAAAAGGTTCCGGCCAAATTTATATTAAAAAAGGGGGAGCCGAACCAGGTTGGGCCCGAGTTGAACCAGGCTGGACCGGGGTCATACATGCAATCATGGTCAGACACAACAGAAGTTAATTTCGGGACAAATATTTTTATTAACTGATCTTATTGTTTTTTAGCCTACACGTATAATAACTTTTAGCTTTTTTTAACTCGAGACTTCATGCACAGAAATGTAGCGTTCGTCCACTTTTCCTCATCGTCTCTTAGCGACTTGATTTCATGTGGCGGCGGAACGGGGGGGGGGGGGCATCGGGGCCAGACATGTGCATGGATCCGAGTGGTGGATCTATGACCTCAGTGGATCTCGAAGCAAAGTACAGGTTGGGATCTATGATCCCACCGGATCCGGCGTGAAAAATACATCTTGGATCTATGATCTCATATGATCTGACGATAAATTAAGAACATGGATCTATGATCTGAGTGGATCCCACCATGCACCACATTTGAAACCATGTTTTAAAGGGTTTCTTTGCCAATAAGTGACACAGAGCTATGGATTATGACGTGCGATTACATAAAATCACTAAAACAGAACGTTTGTGAGTTGAAACAAGTGCTTTTTTGGGATGTATGTGGTAACAAAAAATAAGTGAGGATCTATGATCTCACTGGATCTCAAGCAAAAAATGAGACTCGGATCTGTGATCCCTATGGATCTCTCGAGAAATTACAGAGCTGGATCTATGATCCCGACGGATCCGAGATCAGGATCCGTGGGATCAGATCCCAGATCCATTTTCTCGGATCCATGCACATGTCTGATCGGGGCACCGTGCCCCCGTTTGATTTTGGCATTTTAACATTAGCCCTATGGGCGTTGCATGGAAAGAATGGGACCAAGAGTCGGCAGTGCCCCCACTTCATTAAAGGTGTTCCGCCGCCACTGCTTGATTTGACCCTAAAGGAGTCTTACCAGGCAAAGAAAAAAAACACCTGCGTTATCCCTAAATATTTGCCCAAGGGCGCTCTACGCAAGAAACGCCAGCCGGTCAAAAAACTGGCGAACGAATACGATCTTTCTAGTGCTTGAAATTATATTCAATGAAAATTTCAGGAGACATAAATAATCTTAATCCTTATAGCTAGGCGCTCGGAGCATTCGCTAGCATTCCATTGCCAGCTGCATTATCAACGCCACATTTGCATTACTTTGGGTGCATCATACATAAGTAACAATAGGTGAACCGGCCACAGCAAAACCATGCCTCATTTCCTTCCAAGCTGCCAAGCTAACCGGCCGCCCGGCCCACCACCGCGATATGGAACAACGCTGGAGTGCGCCATTTGCCTACGGCAGTGCCCCACCGCGCCGGGGCTGTTTGACAGGTCACCCGCACCGTGACCTCGCCACCCGCTCCCCCCCCCCCTCCCCGCCCACCTCCCAATCGGGCCCAGCTCGGTAGTGACCTCTCCTTGAATTTGACATGGACTCGACTAAGGCTCAACGCCATCTAGTTACGTCTGGAGATCCTAATAAGATCCACTGTACATACCAGCTTCTACTGTTAATGATTACCTGCTGTCAAATAAGTGGTTCGTATTTGACGTCATATGCTATCACAGCCAATCAAGCCGCAGAAAAGACATCTAGATGATGTCAAGGGACCGGCAAATGTAGGCTTTCGAACATGACAGAACTTTTTTACTGTCATGTAAAAGGAGTTGCTGACATTTGAAACCAATTTGGAACTTGGAACTCACAAACTCACTGCCAAGGCCTCACTGCTTTGGTGAGGAAGACGGGAGGCGGTAGACGTATATGATTTATTGTGACTTTCATAAATAATTTGTTTTCTACTTATTGGTTGAACAAGAGGCCGATGTACCAAGATCACAGTTGCAGTGCTCTGAATTGATGTTTTGATAAATGCAGTTTGTCACTCATTGCTGCATTCTCACTTGCAGGGGTCATTTCCCTCTTTTGCACTCTTTTAAAACTGAAGAACTCTTCCTACATTGAAATATAGAAAATAATCTTTTATAACAAGGCTTTATTTTCTTCGGTGATCATTTTGAGCATGAAAAGTCATGAATCCGTTGCAAAAAACTAATTTTGTGAAAGTGAACTATTGCCTTTAATGGGAAAATTCCAGTATGGGCCCTGTCGAGCTAGACCCGGCCATTTACATTTTTAAACCTTTGCTTTGGGACAAATGAAGGCTATGATGCATAAGTTACGTAGTTAAGAGCAAATTACATCAGGACATTTTAGTCAGGTTATGTTTGTTTCTTTTATCATAGTTTGAGTTGAAAATAGCATTTTCAAGTATCAATTTACAAAGATTTGCCTTGATTTGATTTGTAAGATTGAAAGATTTGTATTTGTGTAATACATGAAAAAAGAGCAAATTATATTGGGACATTTTAGTCAGGTTATGTTTGTTTCTTTTATCATAGTTTGAGTTCAAAATAGCATTTTCAAGTATCAATTTACAAAGATTTGCCTTGAACTCATTCAAATGTGTACCTAAGCCAAATTTATTAAAAGAGGAAGGGTAAAATAAATAATTATTACAATTTTTTGTCAATTGAATGTGAATTGTGATTTTATCTTATATTGCCACCTGGCTAAAAGCTGTGAAGCTGGTAACATCTATGATTTATGAAGGAGTCTGCTTCTTTCCTGCTCTATATGCTTACATTGCCATTGAATAGTGAGATGGGCTCCTGCTTGATTTTCCCTAATTTTGATTTCCTCTCTTTCAGAAATTTCTCAAAATGTTTGCGGCAAGGCTGTCATCTCGTCACATCCAGGTTAGTACCTATGATCAGGCAAAAAAAAAACATATTGGTTGCAGGACATTGAATGTTGTACCTTGTCCTTGCATCTCACTGGGATGGTGTGAATGGTTAATAAGGACATTTTTCTGAGAGGTTCTTTCTCATTTCTCAAACTGAAATCAGGATTTTTCTGATGGTGTTGGTTTTAAAAAGTAGTTGATTATAATTATGCGATTTCTCCCTCACTAGGCTGGCACCACTAGTCTCAGTCCACATGTGTACCTACTTGTTTGCCTGTCTCAGGGTATTGCAACGTCCTCACAATTGTTAGTTCCCCAAGTAACATCGTTTTGTCATTCAGCTGTTGTCCTGTCGGCTGATGTCGGGTCAGACGCAGCCCCCGGCGCAGGCCTCGAAGGGCACGGCGTCACCGCCGCCCGCTGACGACACCCCCGGTGAGTCTCCAACTGCTCCGTGACGCCTAGTCCAACTTCAGTCTTCATAAGCCTTTAAATACCATGCAGTCAATATTTCAAGCTGTGTGTGTCAGCTCATGTAGACTATTTTGCTAGGCGTCATTTTTATTTCAATATAGCGGCTAAAATGTTTCCAACGACATAAGAAGCTTTCATTTTTGTGGGATACCACCGCGGGAGCTTCTACACGTTTAACCCCTCAACACTAGTCACCACATGTGACTTAAGTGTGGTGATATGGCTTTGCTATCCCTTCGTTCATTAATTTTACCGCCGGATGAAATCATCTATACTTATCTCATCTTCAGTTGGGCCTGGAGCGAGCAAGGCGGGCACCTACAAGAACCCTGAGTACTACCGGTATAACCCAATGTCCTACTTTGACCTCGAGCTGGACATGAAGAAGGACAGGCTGCCGCAGCCCAACAGCCGAAAATGAGCCGGACGATGGCAGGGACGACCGGGGCCGTGGTGCGATCTGTTGGTGTAGATTCGTGCATGTGTGTACATAGGTGACCGTAAATATATTGGTGCGGATATTGGCTAAACGTTTTAGATGTGTTTCAAAGGCTCGGTATGAATTGAAGATCGGCATCCGGGACTTTTTATGGTTGATATTGCTGTTCCATGACTGACTAGCTCTAAACAGAAAAGCGGTTCTTCGGTTGATTATTAATCGATATGATGGGAAATAAAATGTCTAAGAGAAAGTAAAATGTCTCTTAGAGAATTGGGCAAATTGACCATGGCTGTTGAACTTGGAGGTTTGGGATGCGCTCAGCATCAGTGCCCCGGCGGCGGCACAGCCGAAAATACCTAGAGACTAATACAAGAGACTAACCTATTGCGCCTGTGAGCCCCCACAGCTACAAATGTCATATACCCCCGTTTGAATGAAAAATACTTTCACATTGGTCGGAGGCCACAGCATGTTCGGTTTCACTGTTCGCCGTTCAGCGACTGTTGCGGTTGAAACATGAAGCTGCACCTCTGCAACTGACCGCCAGATGTCTCTACGTTTACCAAGAGACTCGCTAGGTCTCTGGACATCTGACGTCCGGCGTGGACGGTGAGGAACTTCGGCGGCGACTCTGGTGATGCATTTTTGATCGCCACCACCTAGAATAGACACCACTCCTGCCAGTTGACCGTTTCTCGTACGAGAGAAGACGAGAGTCCGCTGACGTCACGGGACTCGGCGGCGGCCCGCGGCCGTGCTCCTGACCTTTTCCACCGGAAACGCGGCGCCGTATTGATCGGGCTAGTTCCGGTGCGCGCGGCCGGTTCCGGAGATCCTCTCGGGCCGCAGATCCGACGGCGAGATGCTGTCGTCATCACACCCCTCCCCTCCCCCCACCCTCCCCGGTGGGACGGGGGAGGGTGGGCGGCCGGCCGGCGGTGCTTGGGACACGGTCGGACGGTCCGTGCATTGCATCAGTTGGTCGGTCCGGGACAGATGCGGCCGCGCATTTAATTGGCAGTTTGTTGGTGTGAAAGGTTAGAGCCGACGGCGGGTGCCGAGGTCGGATACGGGTGTGGTAGGCCCTGGCCGTGGTGGATGAGGCCGAGAGGAGCTGTTAATCAGAGGAGTTCACGGCGCCCCAGAGCACGCCCTTTGAGCGGGTGGCTGACGGCTTTTATACACGGGGATGAATGGAGATGGTTTATGGAGCTGGAGCTGTGGGTGTCATCTGATCTGGTTGATCGTGTTATTTGTCTTCTGTCCTTTTTTCTTTTGGGAATTTTGTCAATGACGTTGTTCACGTTAAATTGTTCCATTAATCTTTATCGATCCAAACCTGCTGAGTGCCGAGGTAATCATTTATGATGGTTCAGCGCGTCTTGAAGCTCTATTGGATTATGCGTTATCGTAAAAATTAGTAAATACGTTAAAATCATTGAAATCAGTAAAGGGC